>NW_026873333.1:0-146989 GCF_032173495.1 Musca vetustissima
CATAACTACTATTTGATGTCATAACATCCTCGACGATAACAACCATGGTGATAGGAGGAGAGAGTGGAGGATTCACTTTCCTGGTGCAATTTTAAAATGGGAAATTTCGTTGGGAAAAAAGGAGAGGGAAGGAGGAGAGGGAGAAAATAATGAAGTTGTGCAATAAATCCATATTGACGAGAGGGGGTGGGGACAGGACCATAAAATCCATTGTGTAGGAGAGAACGGGCACACAGAATTTTAAGTAGAAACATTGAGGATAACAACAACAACAA
Organism: Musca vetustissima; assembly: GCF_032173495.1. NCBI lineage: Eukaryota > Metazoa > Arthropoda > Insecta > Diptera > Muscidae > Musca > Musca vetustissima. The sequence goes on from NW_026873333.1 coordinate 276, forward strand.
CAAATTATTAATATTATGTCTGAAAATCTGACAAATTTAATTAGTTTTTAAATAAAGTAAGCAAGTTGGGAAGCCTACTACGTGACATATTTATACCCTTCACCACACTGATAGACACATGGTTCCTTTTGAGAATATGCATAGAATCACTTTCTGAGTCGATTTATGCATATCCGTCCTTCCGTCCGTCCGTCTGTAGATGTTAAATTGTAAACAAAGTACAGGTCGCATTTATGACCCGATTTCGATGAAATTTGGCAAAAGTCACCTATTTGGCCTAAGGACGAACCCTATTAAATTTGGTGAAAAACGGTTCAGATTATAGCTCCCTTATATATTTTCGTCCGATATAGGCACAAAAGTCCATATATATCTTTCGATTTTCACGAAATTTGGCATAGCGTACTGAATTAGGTCCAGAATGATGTGTGTTAAGTTTCGTGAAAATCGGTTCAGATTTAGATATAGCTCCCATATATATTTTCGTCCGATTTAATGTAAATGGTGTACCAAAGTCCATATATATCTTTAGATGTGTACCCTATTTTGCATAGGGTACTGAATTAGGTCCAGAATGATGTGTGCTAAGTTTCGTGAAAATCGGTTCAGATTTAGATGTAGCTCACATATATATTTTCGCCCGATTTAAGGTAAATGGGCCACCAAAGTCCCCATATATATTTCGATTTGCACGAAATTTGGCATAAGATACTGAATTAGGTCCAGAATGATGTGTGTTAAGTTTCGTGAAAATCGGTTCAGATTTAGGTATAGCTCCCACATATACTTTCGTCCGATTTAATGTAAATGGTGCACCAAAGTCTCTATACATCTTTCGATTTGCACGAAATTTGGCACAGCATAATGAATTAGGCCTAGAATGATGTGTGTGAAGTTTCCTGAAATCTTTGAAATCGGTTCAGATTTAGATATAGCTTCTATATCTGACCAAATGAAACATTTAGTATAGGATGCAGAATGACATATTTAAGGATCCAATTTCATTTTCCTGGTCCTTTAAAAATGCGACGTCTGTTAGGATTCATCTGTTGAATATAGCCAAAGTGGTGAAGGGTATCATAAAGTCGGCCCCGTCCGACTTTACTGCTTTCCTTACTGGTTTTAATTTTTGTCAGGAATTATTATTATGATATCAAATTTCACCTTCAAAAATTTTTTTTTGGCACAAACAACCCGCAATATGATATTTTAATTCATTTAATTTCAAAATACAAAATTCATTCATTCGAATCTAGGTCAATTCAAAAACATCTATTTTCTATTTACCGAAAAAATAGAAAACCAAAAAAAAATCGAATCTTGCGGAAATATCAAATTTCACATTGACAAACAGCAAAGATCTATGGGAAAATATTTTTGGTATTAAATATTAACCTAATTAACCAAAAAAATGCATTTGTGTGTGTGTGTGAGAGAGAGAGAGACCCCAAAAAGAGACAATACAGTGGAAATAAAAAAGGAGTAACAATAAAGTGTAGCTGAAACATTAAAGTTTTATAAACTAGTTTGAATAGAGCGAAGCAAAGCAAAAAAATCAGAAATTGATTCTCTTTTGTCGAACCCTCATCGTAATTTAATCCGAATGCGAACAAACAAAATTCCACCATTGCCGGCGAGCATCTAATATTGACACTCAACAACTACATCCCTGCTGCTGTGTTGAAACAAAGAAAACAAAGGAAGGAGGAAACGTATACACACATTCGAAGGCATATACAGGATGATTCTCGGGGATATGGTAGTGTTGTTCCACAATGGCAACAGTAGACAATTTTTTTGTTTTACACGACGAAAAAAAAACAGTGAAACAAACATAATTTCAATATTTGCTCATCCTCCTCCCTAGAACGTTGTCCGCTCGCCCGCATTGTAACAAAAGCTGCATGAGAATTATTCGTTTCATTTTTTTGTAACATTGAAGAAAAAATCGGTATGCTAAAGAAGCAACAACAAACCCCCGAACCAAATACTGAGAGTAAAACTAATAGACATTTGGGAAATCAGGGTTACCATTTTCGGAACATTATTTTGGGAAAAACATTTTTGAGAACCGAAGCCACATTTTTCCAAGGCCATAGAAACTAAAATATTAGATTTTTTATATGTCCATATCAGCTATAGATTTAAATTTTTTTTTTCAAGGACTTGTATCGATTTTTATACCACCCACCATATAAAAAATGTGTCATTCCGTTTACAACACCTCAATCAGAATTAAATTCTATATCGAAATCATTCTATCTTGAAATCATGATAAAGCTTGCAATTTTTATGATAGTGCTTTGAAATTGGGTAGAATATCTCCATACCAAAAATTATCAATATTGGTCCACTTTTTAGGGTAGGTCCCATGTAGCCGAACCTCCCAAATTTCAATATTTTGAGGAGTTAGGCCACCGTTTTTAAACTGATTTGACTGAAATTTAGTATTTTGGGTTCTCAATGGGTAGATAAGTTCCAAACCAAAAATTATCAATATTGGTCCACTTTTCAGGATAGCCCCCATATAGCGGTACCTCCCAAATTTCAATATTTTTGGGAGTTTGGCCACGTTTTTAAACCCTATTTGGCTGAAATTCAGTATTTTGGGTTTTCAATGGGTAGATAAGCTCCACACCAAAAATTATGAATATTGGCCCACTTTTTAGGGTAGGCCCCATATAGCGGTACATCCCAAATTTTAGTATTTTGGGGAGTTTGGACACTTTTTTTAACCGATTTGGCTGTAATTTTGTATTTTGGGTTCTCAATGGGTAGATAAGTTCCAAACCAAAAATTATCAATATTGGTCCACTTTTCAGGATAGCCCCCATATAGCGGTACCTACTAAATTTCAATATTTTGAGGAGTTTGACCACCGTTTTTAAACCCTATTTGGCTGAAATTCAGTATTTTGGGTTTTCAATGGGTAGATAAGCTCCAAACCAAAAATTATGAATATTGGTCCACTTTTTAGGGTAGCTCCCATATAGCGGTACCTCCCAAATTTTAGTATTTTGGGGATATTGGCCACGTTTTTAAACCGATTTGCCTGTAATTTAGTATTTTGGCTTATTATTTGATCAAAAATCTCCCTACCAAAAATTATCAATATTGGTCCACTTTTTAGTGTTGCTCCCATATAGCGGTACCTTCCAAATTTCTGAATTTTGGGAATATTGGCCACTTTTTTTAAACCGATTTGGATGTAATTAAGTAGTTTGGCTTCGTATTGGGTAAAAAATCTCCCTACCAAAAATTATCAATATTGGCCCAATTTTTGGGATAGCCCCAATATATCGATACCTTCCGAATTTTGGCCTTTTGATTATTATGGGTACGTTGTTTTCAACCGAATTGGCTGTAATTTAGTATTTTGGGTTCTCATTCGATAGCAAATCGCCCTACTAAAAATGATCAATATTGACCCACTTTTAAGTGTTGCCCCGATATATCGATACCTTCCGAACATTGGTCTTTTAATTATTATGGGTACGTTTTTCAACCGAATCGGTTGTAATTTGGTATTTTGGGTTCTCATTCGTGATTTAGCATTTTGGCTTCTTATTGGGTAACAAAATCTCCCTACCAAAAATTACCACTATTGGACCACTTTTAAGTGTAGCCCCCATATAACAATACCTTCCGAATTTTTGTCTTTTGATTATTATGGGTACGTTGTTTTCAACCGAATTGGCTCTAATTTGGTATTTTCGGTTCTCATTCGATAGCAAATCTCTCCACCAAAAATTGCCGATATTCGGGTAGTTCCCATACAACGTTACCCTTCGATTTCGCGATTTTAGAGATTTTGAGTTTGTATTTCTCCAACGAATTAGCTGCAATTTGGTATTTTATGTTCTCATTGTGGAACCAATCTCCATACCAAAAATTATGGATATTAATTCACCATTTACGATAGCCCCTATGTACCGGTAACTTCCGAATTTCGATATTTTGTAAATGTTGGGTACGCTTTTCAACCGAATTAGCTGTATTTTTTGTATTTTACGTTATTATTGGGTATCAAATTATCGTACCAAAAATTGTGACTTTTGAACAATTTCGTATGGTAGACCCCCATATAGGGAAACCTTCCGAATTTCAGTATTTTGTGGACCTTGGATATGTTTTTCAACCAATTTGGCTGTAATTTGGGATTTTGCGTTGCCATTTGGTAGAGAATACTCCTACCAAAAATTACCTGTATGGGTCCACTTTTAAGGGTAGGTCCTATATAACGGCACCTCCCGAATTTCGATATTTTGGGGAATTTGAACACGTTTTTCAATTCGAATTGGCTGAAATTTGGTATTTTGCGTTCCCATTGGGCAAAAAAATTGCTTACCAAAAATTATCAATATTGGTTCAAGATTCAGGGTAGACCCCGTACACAGGGTACCTCTCGTTTTTCGGTATTTTAAGGTTTTTGGGTACCGTTTTCAACCGATTTGCCTGTAACTTAATATTATGGGTTATCATTGGTTAGACAATCTCCCAACGAAAAACCAGCAAAATTGTTAAAAGTTTCGGTGTAGCCCCCATATTGCGGAACCTTTTGGGGTACTTTTGTTCAATCCAATTGGCTGAAAATTTGTATTTTGGATTATCATTGAGTAGAAAATCTCCATACCAAAAATCATAAATTTTTGTTCAAAATTCAGGGTAGACCCCATATAAGGGTACCTATGGTTTTTTTGGTATTTTTAGGATTTTTGGCTAGTTTTTTAACCCAATTAACTGTAATTTGATATTTTGGGTTCGGATTAGGTGTCCAATACCCTACCAAATTCGTCTCGGCCGAATTTAATTTTTTAATGTCGGTCTTCTATCTACTTCTTTCTCTTTCTCTTTCTCTCTCTCTCTCTCTCTCTCTCTCTCTCTCTCTCTCTCTCTCTGTAATCTCTAATTCTTCTACAAAAGGAAGACCTTTTTAGAGATTTTCTATCTATAGAAGACCTTCTAGAGTTCTCCAACTTGTAGATGAGCTTTTGAGAGATTTTTAGAAGAGATCATCCTTTTATAGAAGACCTTAGTGAATATATAATATGTATCCTTTGGAGATTTTAAATAACATTAGAAGGCTTCGAAGCCTTAAGAGGCCATATCATCGGTCTCCTATAGGCCATTAGGATGTTTCTTAAAATCTTTTTCTTTGTAAGACTGATGTCCTCCATATTTAGAAGACCTATTTTAGGACATGTGATCTATGTGATTTTGGTTAATGTTAATTTTTGGCCTTTGACCTTCGATCTTTAAGGAATCGATTATTTTAATACCCTGGGAATTAATGATTTTTTCGTTATTTGCAATTTCCTTTTCCCCCTAAATTGGTAGCGAACTTTAATCTGAAACAAAATAGCAACACTGTTAAGGAAATTGGTAATGGAGCAGGATGGAAATATGGCTGTGTGAGTGTGTGTGCGGATTTTTTTATATTTTTGTCAACAAAAATCCAAGGATAGATGAGGATTCCAGTATTCCATAGTTAACAACAAAATAGTTGTTTGGCACGCACTTCAACTTATATAGAGGAAACATCCTGATGAAGAGGGTGGGGGAGGTGAATATGAAGGAGGAGGATGAGCTGAGTTGAAGGTTCAGGAAACAGACAGACAAATGAACGGCGGGCGACAATCGTGCTTTAAATGCATTCTCTCGTTGTTGTCGTTGTTTTTGTACGGGAAGAAATGATACAAAACGTGCCATGCCACCAAGCGTAGAACCGAACACCATCATCATCGCCGTATCTTCATGGTCTGTCCGCATACAAAAAGGGAATCGATGAGGGGTGGATTTTTTTTCGTTTTTCTCAAATGTCAATAAAATATTGCGTTGCTATTAAAAACGCACAATCATAATAATAACAACAACAAAAACAACAACTACGACAGAAAGCACGCACATACAAATTCTTTGACATTACCCACAGCAACAACAACAACCACATCATCGGTAATAGCTACATTGAAATTTGAACATTTTCTTCTTATTCTTCTGCTTCGATGTTCGACATCACCGAAAAGATAAAACGGCAACATACCGACCCTGTCATGTTTTTGTTGTTGTTTTCTCCAGCATCTTTTTTGCTGGAACAATTATTTATTAGATTTTAAGGAATTACAACCCACATTGTCGTCGTCAATGAAAAAAATTGCCCCTAATATGAGATCATATGTCAGAGACCCAGCCAGTCATCGGAATGAACCAAAAGAACAAAAACCAATAGCAACCATCGTATCGAAGAAGGGAATTGAAGTGAAAAAGCAATGCCAGCAAATAAAAATTCCTAAAGTTTTGCGTGAGATAAACATTAGTCCATGAGGTACCCCGGCACACACACACACTCTCACACAGGATGTGATGAGAAATTATTGCAGATCCATTTGAATTCATTAGCGGAGAAGGCAAATTAAGTGATGAATTTGATTGGAAATTTGAATGGATGGATGGACATTGTTGTTGTTGTTGCTGTTTTTGTCGTCGCTATCGTAGTTATTTGGTATCATTTAACAAAAACTCCATGGCTGCATGCTAAGCTACGAAGAGAAGTTGGAAGGGGGTATTATATTGGTCCATTATTTCGTAGCTGCGTTTTTGGACATATTAGTCCATACATTAAATGACGTATCATCGTCATCATCATCATTATTTGATGAATTACTATGGAGGGGAAAATTTTGGAATTAGTTTACGCTAATTTATGGCCCCAAGGTAGGGATGGGAAGCGGGGAATGACAATCGAATTTATTAAACAAAATAAACAACTTAAAGTTTGTTAATAAAAGTTTTTGTTCTTTTGTGTGTGTGTGTGTGTATGTGTTTTTTTCTTCTAGGAGAGATTAAGTAGATTTTATTCGGAATGCTTATAATTATTATTAAGTCAACAATTAATTGCTAAAGTTATTACAGAATTTATAGGGCAATGTTCAACTTTAGATAATATTGAAATGGCGAAAATATAGGGAAACTGGCCATAGAAAAAATCCAATTTGAATGTAGTTAATAAAATATTATTTTCAAGGATTATGTGTTTTTTTTTTTCTAAACTAAAGTACCCTGATAAATATTAAATCCTCGTGTCCGAAAAATATTTATAAACCAGTGAACGGAACGGTATAGTCGGACGGGCCCGACCATACGATACCCTACACATCTACCACGGAACTCTAAGTTTCTGCGGATGTTTATTTCGAGCCAGGGCAATATTTCGTGATATTTACACCCTCTAGCCCGATTGGAGGTCAACAGCACCTCTTCCTTACACTGACATATTTTACGAATATTACTATTCATATTCAGTACAGGCCTTCTCTAATTAATAGTCCAGATTCCCTTCACAGTGGGTTGTAACCACAGATATTCTGGAATAAGGTGAGTAGATTTGGCTGGGCAATTGAATAAGTGCAGTGTGGTATGAGGGCCCGTACCACATGCTTAGCAGACATCCTGCACCTGGTCATCAATCCGTGCCCAATACGAATTTAGACTACTGCACCATCCTGAACGTAACTTGGCCAAAACTACTCTGGTTTGTCTGGGCAGCTGATGTTCTTCAACTGCTATGGGTGGGGGGTGAGCTCCGAGGACAGCATTCACTCTTTAACCGTTCAACGCTGCGGCTACTACATCAGTATGAATGCCATTCAGACCTGCTCGATAGGCAACTTGATCTAGAGGCTCCCTTTTGTAACGTTGGACCTCTCTCTCTCTCTAGATCCTTCCTGACACGACCTGGTGGGGGAGTCCTATCCACCATATGATGGTTGGGATGATTGTCCCTGAAACACCCGAGCAGGTACTGCAACGAAAGCATATTGCTATGCTGACGTAAGAGAAGGATCTTCGTATCCTCATGAAGATGGTCCACTGGTGTCATGAGGAGGCAACCTGTCGCAGTTCTCAGGTGGGCGTTCTGATTTCTCCATTGCGTATCACTAGAGTTCGCAGATCACACTGGAACCGTATAGCTTGCCACAGACCGACCTATCGCTTTGTAAGAGTTCAACAAGGTTTCCTTATCTGCGCCCTTAGTGCTCCCTGCCGGCAAGCGACTTGAGGACGTTGTTCCGACTTTTCAACTTATCGCAGATAGCTGTGGTTTGCGCGGACGATTTAAACATACTGTCGAATGTGACCCCGAGTATTTTGGGGTAGTTGGTGGTCGGAATGGTTTGCCCCTCGACCTGCACATTCAACGGCATTCTCATCTCCGCAGTCCATATGGTGAATAGTGTGGCTGACGACTTCGAGGCGGATATTTTCATATTCCTCGCTCTGAAGAAGGCTGCTAATTTGACGAGATAGGCGTTCAACCTCACACATATGTCCTCAACAATGGGACCCGACGCCATGATCGTACGGATCGTACGTCCGGAGGGCGTGGAATACCGGAAATGTAGAGGTTAAACAGTTCCGGAGAAATCACTCCACCCTGGGGAACTCCCTGTTTAACTCTACGGGGTTTGGACTTTTTGTTCCGGAACTCCACGTACGACTGGCGTCCACACATATAGTTGATTATCAAACTCGGCCAGAGGGAAGTGCTCTCAATGTTCTCAAATAGCGTGGCATGGTTGACATTATCAGAGGCTTTTGATAGGTCAAGCGCTACCAACAATGTTCTGTCTATTTCCTTCAGGGGTAAATATATACCCTATTGACCGATCTTTATGAAAACAGGCATACTTATTCTTTGACCCGATCCAAATCTCCATTTAAATGTTCTTGATGTTTGGGCCATAATTGCGGCCTCTGGAGCGACCAGAAATACCGACAAAACTAAACATTTGTTCCATTTCATCCTCTAAATATTAAGCGATCTTTACCAAAAACAATAGGGATCTTCATTGGCCAGAACACTTCCTACATGCAAAATTTCGTGAAGATTGGTCCATAACAGAGGGACGGACGTACACACATGTCTAGATCGACTCAGCTAGTAGCGATATGACGATCGGTATACTAAAAGGTGGGTCTAGGACCAATATTTCATGGCGTTACAAACTTTTGCGGCTGCACAAAGCTATATTACCCTGACAACATTGTTGTGTAGGGTATAAAAATCTATACCTATTGAAGAACCCGGAAAAATACGTTTTTTAATACCCATAAATTCTTTAAAAAAAAATCCACACTTGTGAGAGGCCCTGAGAAAATTTTGTTTTCTATCTCTTGCTCTTGTATCTAACCTCAAAAATTCCGAACATCTGATTTTTGTGTTTTCCGTTTTCGATTAACAACTGTAAACCCGAAATAAAATGTAATGTTTTATTGATAGAAAAATTAATTACCCATACCAAAGCTATTAATTGAAAGCGAAAACAATTGCTTAAATGTTTTATTTGTTGTTTGTTAATCCACCCCTGCCCTCACCTCTACTCCCCTCACCCTCCTCCTTCAAACACTTGATTGTTTGATCCCCCTTGTTGTCATCATAGGATTGCATGGTCATTTTTTGGTAATTTCATAAAACCAGACCAACCAACCAACCCTCAGGGTGGATGGATGCCGATGCTCTAGATTTTTTATGGTGTTGTGACGGTCGGTATGTCTCTCAACTACCACTGTCGGATGATAATGATGGCCAAATTGATGCCACTGTTTTTCTGTTACTCTTTTCGGTTATGGGTTTTGGAATATTTTTTTTTTGTGGATGAATTTTTCGGAGGATGACTATGACGTTATTTTCAAATAAAATAAATGACGTCATTTATCGAAATTTACCAGCATTTGCGGGGCATTAGAGCAAAACGAAGAAGAAGCAGCAGCAACAGAAGGGTCGTTGCGATTTTTCGGTTTCTGTTTTGGTTGTTGTTTTTGCCTTGGTTTGAATGATGATGGACTAAAAATAAAGTGGTAACGACTCAAAACGATTGAACTACACACACACACACTGAGGCAGGCGGACATACAGACATACAAAAAGTCAAATCAACTTATGGCCCTGAGAATTGTTAGGAAGATAGCTGCCAGCCAGCCAGGCCAGAAGTTTAACTGACAGCAGGACAAGTTACCAAGAAGCAGAAAAAAAGCTGCGGAATATTCTCTAATAAAAATGACAGTGGTTAATGGGGATATAAGTTTTGTGTATAGTTTGTTCGAAGGCAGTTGTGTGTGTGCTGAGGGGAGAGGGGGGAGAAGTGCGATGTCGGGGGAGTGGGGATGTAGCTTGAATGACAATGTTCGAATACTGCTGTTCGCCAACACTGTTTAATGTGTTGTTTGGCAAAAATGAGCAATTCAGTGATTTCTTTCATTTCTTCCTCCATGACTGGTGGCGTTTGATTCTTGGTGGAAGAGATGGGTGGGTGGGGGGTGCGATGAAGTAATAAGTCTTGTCGATTTTTGGGGGGAGTGGGAGATAAACGGAAATCTACTACACATTTCAACAAATAGTTGTTTTGTTTTTCTACCCTGATTCCATGGAAAAGCTCCTCTGTCTTATAGCCAAAAAAAAAGTAGTGGTGCTGAAACCATAAATTAGTTTACTCAACAGAGCAGGAGATGCAGAAGGGGGAGGTGGGAGTGGGGGTGGACATGTTGCAGACACAAGACAATGATTTGTTTTTCCTTTTTGTGCAACAACAACAACAAAGAAAAATGAAATCAAAAATTGAAACGCACAAAGCAAACGGGGAGTCCTTGAATTGAATGACTAAAAGGATTTGTGTAGGGTCAAGGAGCGGCAGATGGAGAATTGGGGGGAGAGGAGAGCCAGAGAGCACAGCAAGTCATCTACAAAGAGGGTGCTAAGTGTTTTAGTGTGTGTGTGTGTGCAGTTAAGTGAAGTGACTGACTTAAATTGTACAGCTTAATGGCAGCGACATGGAAAATAAATTTCATCGCGAATAGGTTAGGCGGGATAAAAGAGATTTGATACGTTTTCTACAAAAATGTCGAAAAGGTCGTAAAACTAATTTTATTTTAAAAGAAAATGTTTAAATTGAAGTGTTTTATTGAATTGAAGTGTAATTTTGGGAGTGTAAATTAGGGTTTTTTACAAAATGTCAAAAAATGTCGCAAACATGTCGCAAATGACGTAAACCTTATTTTAATCAAAAAATCAGTTGAAAATATTGCTATTAAGGTGTTTTTGTTGTTGGGAATTTAAATTAAGGTTTTTTACAAAATGTCAAAAATGTCAGAAACATGTCGTAAACCTATTTTTATGAAGAATTTTAAGAAAATCACAGTACTGAAGAGTTCGCATTGTGGTCTAGTTAATTTTGGATATTTTACGGAATGTCAAAAATGTCGCAAACATATCAAAAATGTCGTGAAAATGCCAAAACTGTCGAAAACCTTAAAAAAAAAAAAAAAAAAAATTTAAAAATGTTGCAATTGAGGTGTGTTTGTGTTTCGCAGTGTAAATTAGGGTTTCTTACATAATGTCAAAAATGTCACAAACATGTCGTAAACCTATTTTAATGAAGAATTTTAAGAAAATCATAGTACTGAAGAGTTCGCATTGTTGTAAAGTTTATTTTGGGTATTTTACGAAAAGTCAAAAATGTCGCAAACGTGTCAAAAATTGTCGTAAAAATGCCAAAACTGTCGAAAACCTTATTTTTTATAAAAAAAAAATCATTTAAAAATGTTGCAATTGAGGTGTTTTTGTTGTTGGGAGAATTTTTTTACATAATGTCAAAAATGTCACAAACATGTCGTAAACCTATTTTAATGAAGAATTTTAAGAAAATCACAGTATCGAAGAGTACAAATTGTTGTAAATTTATTTTGGATATTTTACGAAAAGTCAAAAATGTCGCAAACATGTCAAAAATGTCGTAAAAATGCCAAAACTGTCGAAAACCTTTTTTTTTATAAAAAAAATCATTTAAAAATGTTTCAATTGAGGTGTTTTTGTGTTTGGCAGTGTAAATTAGGGTTTTTTTACATAATGTCAAAAATGTCACAAACATGTCGCAAACCTATTTTAATGAAGAATTTTAAGAAAATAATAGTACTGAAGAGTTCGCATTGTTTTGGATATTTTACGAAATGTCAAAAATTTCTCAAACATGTCAAAAATGTCACACTCTTATTATCTGTCAAAACCCTAAAGATTTTGGTTGTAAACCAAGAGAAATTGGTAGAAAACATACAAATCCTGGGTGTAAACTTAGAAAAATTAGTAAATTATCAAATTAACCTTCTTTACTTTTTCTTGACTGTCAAAAACCTAAAATGCCTGGTTGTAAACCTGAAGATGTTGGTATAAAACCTCAAAATCTTGGTTGTAAAGCTAGGCAACTTAGCGATTAAGCACACTAACCTAATTTACTTCTTTTCAACTATCTAAAAACTAAAACTTTAGGTTGTAAACCTAGAAAATTTAGTAAAAAACCTTAAAATCCTGGTTGTAAACCTAGAAAACATAGGAAATCATCACACTAACTCACTATAAATATGTTCATTGAGTTCTCCCCTGTAAAAATCCTAAATAAACTTGTTGTAAACCTACAAAATGTGGTATAAAACCCTGGTTGTAAACCCAGACAACCCTGTATCCTATATCTATTGACTATTTCTCTGTTGAAAAACTACAAAATTTCTTGTTGTATATTTAGAAAATTTGGTATAAAACCCCTAAATCCTGGTAGTAAACCCAGAAAACGCGATATTCTATATATGTTGACTATTTCTCTATCAAAAACCTATGAAATTCTGGTTGTAAATTTCGAAAAATTGGTACAAAACCCCAAAATCGTGGTTGTAAACCAAGAAACCTTTGCAGAACACCACACTACCGCTCTATTTTACAATTATTACCTATTTGTCTGTCACAAATAATAAGAAATCTGATTGTAAATATAGAAAATTTTGGTCGAAAACCTCAAAATCCTGGTAGTAAACCTACAAAAAATCAACCTATAGTTCATCACTGTTTTTTTTTTGTATGTATGTGTGAGTATCCTTGAATATATGTGTGTGTGCCCAGGATTTGCTTAGTAATTATTTGCCTATCAATTCTAGCGGTTTATTGTTTGCCATTGATTTTTGCGCTGAGATTTTTAGTGTCTGCCTTGGCTGTTTGCTTGCTGTTCAAATAGAGCATAACCTACAAAGTAGATGATGATGACTCAGGCTCAATGGTAAACACAACAGAAAATAGGGGAGAGGATTTTGCGAAACAAACAAAGCAAAAAGTCTTTAATAGATTTTTTATATTTTATTTATATTTGCTTATTGGGGGATTTTTATGCGTTTATGTTTTGGTGTGCAGAAAAGAAAAAAAATGGTCAATATTATGATGCAATCTTCTTCCAAGGAAAAAGAACGACGAAGAAGAACACAAAGAAATTGGGGGATACAAATTCAATGACACAATGGGGGTTGCAAAATCTCGAAATAAATGTCTTTGCAAACTAACAAGAAAAAAATATTTAGGGGGAGAATATTTTCGCAGAAATCAATTTGAAATGCCATGCAGCAATTCGCCCTCCTACCCTCTTCTTCACTAAATTTTTCATAGAAATTTCTTAGGAACAATTGACAACATGACCGAAAAATGGAAATCATAAATGACAATCATAAAAACCGAAATTTAAATGGGGTTCATCATTGTTCGCCGCATCATCATCATCATGAGCGGACCGAAATTTACTTGTCTGGAAACGGAAGATAGATGGGAAAGGATGGACAGACGCATAGAAAATCTTCTTATGCGGACAAGTCCATACTTTCTTCTTCTTCCGTTTTTATTAAACGCTTGCCATTCACTCACTGACTCAATTATTGTCGGCCTTTGTTGTTGCTGCGGTCTTTTGTCCACATTCTATTTTTATTTGAATAAATTACAATTGGCCAAGTCAAAAAAAAAAAAAAAAATGTTTTGAAGCATGGCACATGTCCCTCTATGGCTTTCATCATAATGTCCGACGTCGGACCATATGGTCCAAGGAAATGCTCTAATTAAGTTTGATGATGTAACAAAAGAGCTTGAATCATCATGAGAAAGAAGATTGAAAGCAGCCGTTGAAATGTGGCGGGACATCAGTCAACCGATTAGAAACAAAACAACAACAATAGGAAAGGGGGAGCAAAAGAGATTTTTCTTGGGAACTCTTTAATGGGGAAGGATTTTTTTTTAAGAAATTTTAAGAAGAAACTTTGAAAAAAAAAATCCTTCGATTTAAAAAATTTTGGATTTCAATACCCTTTACTCCTTTGAACGCCTAAAATATTAAAAATGTCCTTCACTTACCTCTCTTCACGGCTGGTGCCACATCAAAACCTTCGGTATTGACAATTTGTGTCTCATCGGGACAGGGTAGACAATCAGCGGATTTTTGTATTGTCGGCCCCGAACATTCGGCTCCACCATTCATGGGTATCGGATTATTGCACATGCGAGTACGTTTGCGACCCTGGGCCGGCTTACCGGGACATTTGCAGTCACGCCACGAACTCCAGGAACTCCAACCGCCATTAACTAAAAACACGGGGAGAGAAAAACCTGATTAAAATCGGTTCTTTTGCGATATGAAACTCTCACTTACCATAAACAATGAGAACCGCCGAATCGGAATTACGCTTACCGGCAATATTTTCCGCTACACAGGTATAGTTGGCCATGTCCTGGAAGAAAACAAAAAAAATATTTTTTGTTAATTTTTTAAGGACCGCAACATTTTTTAAAAACTATTTTGAAGATCCTGGATTTTTTAAAGAATATTTTTCAGGGCCCACAGAAGGCGTGGATTTTTTAAAGAATATTTTTCAGGGCCCATAGAAGGCGTGGATTTTTTAAAGAATATTTTTCAGGGCCCATAGAAGGCGTGGATTTGTCAAAGAATATTTTTTATGGCCCATAGAAGGCGTCGATTTGTTAAAGAATATTTTTCAGGGCCCATAGAAGGCGTGGATTTGTTAAAGATTATTTTTCAGGGCCCATAGAAGGCGTGGATTTGTCAAAGAATATTTTTTATGGCCCATAGAAGGCGTCGATTTGTTAAAGAATATTTTTCAGGGCCCATAGAAGGCGTGGATTTGTTAAAGAATATTTTTCAGGGCCCATAGAAGGCGTGGATTTGTTAAAGAATATTTTTCAGGGCCCATAGAAGGCGTGGATTTGTTAAAGAATATTTTTCAGGGCCCATAGAAGGCGTGGATTTGTTAAAGAATATTTTTCAGGGCCCATAGAAGGCGTGGATTTGTTAAAGAATATTTTTCAGGGCCCATAGAAGGCGTGGATTTGTTAAAGAATATTTTTTCAAGGCCTCTACACAAGGCGTGGATTTTTTAAAGAATATTTTTTCAAGGCCTCTACACAAGGCGTGGATTTTTTAAAGAATATTTTTTCAAGGCCTCTACACAAGGCGTGGATTTTTTAAAGAATATTTTTTCAAGGCCTCTACACAAGGCGTGGATTTTTTAAAGAATATTTTTTCAAGGCCTCTACACAAGGCGTGGATTTTTTAAAGAATATTTTTTCAAGGCCTCTACACAAGGCGTGGATTTTTTAAAGAATATTTTTTCAAGGCCTCTACACAAGGCGTGGATTTTTTAAAGAATATTTTTTCAAGGCCTCTACACAAGGCGTGGATTTTTTAAAGAATATTTTTTCAAGGCCTCTACACAAGGCGTGGATTTTTTAAAGAGTCTTTTTTCAAGGACTAACAAAATAATAAGGACTCACATCTCACTCTTGTGGAGGTTACAAAAACTATCCGATTTCATTTTTAATTAAAAAAATCTCCTAGCCTTCTCAAATTGAAACGTGTCCTTGATAAGGAATCTTTACGAAATTTTTAATTAAAAATTAAAAAAAAAATAATTTTTCCAAAGAAAAAAATAATAACATATGATATTTCTGCCCTGCACTTACCTGCAATGTAACCTGACGAAAGGCCAATGTCCCCGTGGCCGACACCGTCGGACCAATGTCCTTGTTCTCCGTTATGGGTAGATTATTCTTGTACCAACTGACATTGGGTTCGGGAAAACCGCTGGGTGGTTCACAATACAATTCGGCACGAGTGCCAACCTCCACACGCAATGATGTGGGTGAGGTGACAAATTGTTTGCGCATATCTGTTGGAAAAAAAGGATAATTACAGCAACAAGGATAAAACGCATTATCAGGAGATAGAGAATATGAGAGAGAGACTAGGACACATTTTTCGAAAAATTACAAATGAGATGGTGCGGATGATGAGGATGATTACAAATGACTTTAAAATTGATTTCATCAAAGGTTGATGGTGACAGGCACACACACACGCACATTCTCAATCACCCAGTGGGTGGTCACGAGTGCGTGTGTGTTTGTCGTTTTGCTCGTTATCACATTCACAAGAAAATTAACGAAATGTCCTTTTTTGTTGATTGCAGGATTCGGATTTTTTGTAATTTTTGATTATTGTCCCCCGTGTGTTTCCCCCTTCTCCTCACCTTTCCCCTTGTGTGTGGGAGACTCACACCGGTATACTTACATGCAATATTCACGGTGGCCGCTTGACTTTTCACAACACCCCTCGACGACCAGGCATGGCATTCGCATTTGAATGGGCCCTTGCCGAAGTATTCATCCACCAGGTCACGGTGTATGGTTGCAGTCACTTCCTCCAAATGCACCCCCGTATGCGGATCCACGTGTTTGTCGTGTGTTGAGGGCGGGGGTTGTGAACTGCCGCTACATTTAAAATGCAGCTGCGTAATTGAAAGCAAATAGACGGTGATCAGGGCACACGAAGGCAGGAAGACAAAAAAAAAACAAAATGCAAGAGTTAATGAAAAACAAGGACATGTAGTAGGTTTTTTTTAAATAAACAACAGCAACAACAACAACAAATAATCATAATAATAAAAACAACAACAAAAAATAATTAAAACTACAACAATTTGTTTGGTTGTTGCCATGTCGTCCCGCTTATTCCCCGTATTCCTTGTTTATTTACCTGCAGGGCATGTGCTGCTTTGCATTTTAATATGGCTGGACGATTTTTAACAACATAAACGCTTTCCGGTTCAGTTAGGAAATAGGGCAACGTCACCCCGGTCTCTGAGGCTCCCAATTTGCCAGTGACAAATTCATCCAGGGTACCAGCAGCTATGACACTTTTATTGACATTACTTGCCGAGGAGGAACCGGAGGCCGAAGAAGCCTCTCCGGAATGTCCCAAACCCCCAGCCAGCGACTCCTCGTGAAACACTGGAGCCAAAGCCGCCTTGCCTTGGCTAAAAACATCTGCACTATCAGGATATGAGGCATCAACATCTACCAATTTATTCCAATGGGATCCTCCTCCACCCTTCCCACTGCTGCTGCTGCTGCCCCTCAACATATCATGCTCTTCACCACCATCCACCATCAGTTCATCACTGATATCTTCAAATTTACTAAAAACATCATCCTCTTCGGCAGAATCGGCCGCCGCCAATAGCAGTGAGGATGAATCCTTTGGCGCTGAGGCTTTGGCTGGCAAACTGTTGACACAACAACAATAACACCACCAGGAACATATTAGCAGATACGTGATCAGGAAACGATATCTTCGTAGATTTGTTTTACGATGCATTTTTGTGTCGTTGTTGTAGTTGCAGGTTGTTCGGTTTGATTGTATTGATGGTGTATGGGGGTTTTGTTTGCGAGTTTCCGTTTTTTGTTCTGCTTTGTTTTTTACTGTTTACTATGCCAAAATTTTTTATTGCTACTTTAAATGCCACGTTTTAAAATTAAGCTTCCCTACGTTTTAATGGGAGAAGCATGTGGTGGGCAGCATTTTTTTGGCTGTTGTTTTTTCTTGCGAAATGGTCCTTCGTTGTAAATTTTTAATGGGTTTTTTAAGGTTACTTTTTATTGGAGATCTGAAATGAGAAAAACAATAAAAATAAATTTAATTAGAAATATAAATGAGATAATATTAATGGTCCTGAAAAAGGATACGGAGGATTTTAAGGCATTATTTTTAAGAAAAAATTTTTTTCAAGGGCCAGAGGCAAGAATTTTTAAAATAATTTTTTTAAGAACTAAAACTATACCCTACACAACTATGTTGTCAGGGTATTGTAGCTTTGTGCAGCCCCAAGATTTTGTAACGCCGCGTTATATTGGTCCTAGACCCACCTTTAAGTATACCGATCGTCATATCTCAACTAGCTGAGTCGATCTAGACATGTGTGTCCGTCCGTCTGTCCATTATAATTTGTAAACACAACACAGGCCACAGTTATGAACCAATCTTCACGAAATTTTGCATGTAGAATGGGTTCTGGCCAATGAAGACAGACCCCTATTGTTTTTGGTAAAGATTGGTTAATATTTAGGGGATGAAATGGACCAAAAACATTTTTTGTCTGATTTTCTAGTGTGTCCAGAGACCGCAATTATGGCCCAAACATAGCCAATTTCTACATAGAGATGGGGATCGAGCCAAAGAATAAGCATGCCTGTTTTGATAATGATCGGTCAATATTTAGCGGGTCAAATGGACCATGACTTTTGTGCGAAAAATGACAAAATTTGTATTCTATAGCGCACATATTTAACCCCGAAGAATAAAGGCCCAAGAACTTCAGGATATCCAAGAGGAGTGGCTGGCCTTCAAATAATACCAATTATATTGTCGTATGTAATCGGATGTGGGAGTTCCACTTAAATATTTACCGGTGCTTAGGTATTCATATATTATTTAGTATTACATTACCACACAAGAGGGCGAAAATATAGCGCTGATCGCTTTGAAATTTTCCACGAGGATCCAGATATGGTCAAGGACAATGCCAATAATTTTTTTGTTTTTTTCGAGTCGATCTATAGGCCACAATAGAAAGCCGAACATCACAGCACAACCTACGGTGAAGAGAATCTGGACAAGTAATTAGAGGGGCTGTACAGAATATAAATTTGTCAAGAGGGTGAAAATATCGCAAAATATTGGAAAATATTTTTCAAGGTCTATACAGGGCGTGGGTATTTTTAAAATATTTTTTCAAGGTCCTCAATGGGCGTAGATTGTTTAAAAACATGTTTTTAAGGTCCTCAATATGCGTGGATACTTGAAAATATATTTTTAAAAAATCCACGCCTTGAGTGGATCGTTACACAAATATGAAAAAAAAAAATTATGCCTTTGGATCTGCTTTAAAAATATTTTTTTAAAAAACCACGCCTTGAGTGGATCCCACGCCTTGGGATCTTCTTTAAAAATATTTTTTAAAAAACCACGCCTTGAGTGGATCCCACGCGTTTGGATCTCCTTTAAAAATATTTTTAAAAAAATCACGCCTTGAGTGGATCCAACACCTTTGGATCTCCTTTAAGGGAACCCCCCCATTCTCGATTTTTTTATTTTCAAGATTTTAAATGGGCTGGTAAATGAATACCAATGCTTGTTAAGGTTTGTAACTTTGCACATATATATTTGAAGATTTAAAGAGGAAGAAAAATAATTTACAAAAAAATTTTGTTGTTGTTTTGTTGTTGTTTTTTGTGATCAAAGAAAAGTCCTTATTTTTGATGGCGGGCATGATAACTCCTCACTGGAACATCGGAATCCGAAAATTCCAACGGTGTTAGAAAGAGTACATGTCTGGCTCTCGTATGAACTAGGATTATTGACTTCGCTCTAAAATTAACAAAATGGCGGACCTTTGAAAAAATATTTTTGGAAAATCGCCGATTTTTTACCAAAAACCAAGTTAAAAAATAAGGAAGATCTTCACCGATTGGCTTTATCCTAGTTCATACGATAGCTATACACTCACAGAGAAACGTGTAAAACTTTGAAATCGATTCGCAAAAAAATGTTTAGAGAAAAACGCGTTTAAAGTTTGAGAAGCCCTTCAGCCGTCACTTGATGCTGGCACAATAAATCGGCTATATCTTCAAGAGTTCTTGAGATTTTTACTTGAAATTTTGCAGGGACATTCTTGAATTAGTGTAGATTGGAATTAAGTCAACAAAAATTTTGACCCCGAGAATGGGGGGGTCCCCTTAAATATATTTAAGAAAATACGCCTTGTGTGGATTCCACGCCTTTGGATCTCCTTTAAAAATATTTTTTTAAAAAAACCACGCCTTGAGTGGATCCCACGCCTTTGGATCTCCTTTAAAAATATTTAAAAAAAAAAAAACACGCCTTGAGTGGATCCCACTCCTTTGGATCTCCTTTAAAAATATTTTTTTAAAAAACCACGCCTTGAGTGGATCCCACGCCTTTGGATCTTCTTTAAAAATATTTTTAAAAAAAACACGCCTTGAGTGGATCCCACGCCTTTGGATCTCCTTTAAAAATATTTTTTTTTAAAAAGCCACGCCTTGAGTGGATCCCACGCCTTTGTATCTCCTTTAAAAATATTTAAAAAAAACACGCCTTGTGTGGATTCCACGCCTTTGGATCTCCTTTAAAAATATTTTTTTAAAAAAGCCACGCCTTGGGTGGATCCCACGCCGTTGGATCTCCTTTAAAAAATTAAAAAAACACGTCTTGTATGAATCCCACGCCTTTGGATCTCCTTTAAAAATATTTTTTAAAATAAATATACCACCAGGTATTTTTTTTTATCAATTTCTGAACATCCGTTGTATTAGAAAAAAAATATCAAAACAACACAATCTGCATATCTAAATATCTTAATTAATCTTTTCTTAATTCCACATTATCAGTTCCATGGAAATTTAGCTGCAAAACAAAAATACGAATTCCCAAGCACTTCTTTTTTTGATGGACAGCATTGGTTACGTGTTTCCTCTGCTTCGAAGGAGGACACAAAAGTCAATTCAACTTAAAAATCCATGCATGTACGAATTCATCATCGTCATCATCATCATCGAAATAACAAATAACATTTATTTCCCTACCGGACTACACCACAACACACACCGACAAACATACCTCCATAGCGACATATAAATAAAACATACCGCCGCGCTCGTATAATATTTTTGCATAAAATAAAAAAAAGTGAAAAAAAAACAACACAACTAATGTGGATATTAAAACGCCTTTTTAGCCTTGGTCAATGCGAACAACGATGACCAATCATCAAACAGCCAAGTAACCCTGCAGGCAGCCTGGCTGCCTAGCTGGCTGTAGTCACAATATTTTCTTCCATGGTCAATGGTGGCCAAAGCAACTACTTATTCTTATGAAGAAGTAAGAAACAGCAAAAACATTGTAGACATGGAAACAACAACAACAAAAGAAGCGACAACAAAAAACATCAACAACAACTTCCAAGTCATAAAAATTGTTATCTACAACAGCATTTCCTGAATTTATACCGAAGCCAAAAAAAATCGAAAAGAAGCAACGAACAACCAAACGATGTGTCTTCTAAATGAAAACTGTTTTTCAAAGGCCTACAAAAAAAAACAGAAACAACAGCAACAAAAATATTGTCAACTTGTTATAATCGCCAAAGTAAAATCTAAATCTTCACACACACACAGACACTCTCACATGTGAGTATGTAAATTCTTGCCTATCTTCGAAGACAAAGTTTCTTCATAAAGCCAAGAATGGTTGGCAAAAAAACAGGAAAACAAAGCCCAAGAAAATATAGCCGATATTCATTACCAATCGACTTATACTTCGATTATTGCACACACGTCTTCGGAACATAAATACTGCAAAAACACACATACACAGAAACATTCACACACACACACACTAATAATTATATACATCTACATTACACTTAATACTCTCATTGCAAACTTAGTCACCACACAGAACTGCCGTCCATATTCAAACATATCTGTTCACATCATTTGGATTTAAGTCATCTTCATTATGAAGCCCCAAACCTCCCTCTTTCGTCTAGGAGTCCAGTGGTCCCCCAGCACACAGAGTCTTAACATATTTTGAAATTGTTAAATAAATATCTATCTCTTCGCCTGTCTATCAATATGTTTGTATGCATGTCTTCTACATCCCAATGTCTGTATTCTTTTAAAGTCGATATCATTTACATTATAGCACCGAAAGCACCGTCAGAATACGATTTGGTCAAAAGTAATTATGACCAAACAAAACCAAATCGTCTTAAGCCATTCCAGCCATTGCCATGGACAGTTTAAGGCGACTTTACTTTGATGCCGGAACATGTACATTGAAGTCAATTGTCTTAGTGGGAAGGGAAGAGGCAAGAGAAAACCAGTAAGGAAAGTAGTAAAGTCGGACTGGACGACTATATGATACCCTTCACCACTTTGGGTATATTCAACAGATGAATCATAACAGATGTCGTATGTTTGAAGGCCCAGTAAAATGAAATTGGATCCATAAACATGTCATTCTGCAACCGATACTAAATTTTTGATTTGGTCAGATATAGAAGCTATATCTAAATCTGAACCGATTTTCAAGAAACTTAACACACATCATTCTAGACCTAATTCATTAGGCTATGTCAAATTTCGTGCAAATCGAAAGATATATTGGGACTTTGGTACACTATTTACCTTAAATCGGACGAAAATATATATGGGAGCTATATCTAAATCCCAACCGATTTTCACGAAACTTAACACACAACATTCTCGACATAATTCAGTGCGCTGTGCCAAATTTCGTGCAAATCGAAAGATATATAGGGACTTTGATGCACCATTTCCATTAAATCGGACGAAAATATATATGGGAGCTATATCTAAATCTGAACCGATTTTCACGAAACTTAGCACACATCATTCTCGACTTAATTCAGTGCGCTGTGTCAAATTTCGTGCATATCGAAAGATATATAGGGACTTTGATGCACCATTTCCATTAAATCGGACGAAAATATATATGGGAGCTATATCTAAATCTGGACCGATTTTCAGGAAACTTAATACATATCATTCTAGACCTAATTCATTACACCGTGCCAAATTTCGTGCAAATCGAAAGATATATATTGACTTTGGTACACCATTTACCTGAAATCGGACGAAAATATATATGGGAGCTATATCTAAATCTGAACCGATTTTCAGGAAACTTAACACTCATCTTTCGAGACCTAATTCCTTATGCTGTGCCAAATTTCGTGCAAATCGAAAGATATATAGGGACTTTGGTGCACCATTTACCTGAAATCGGATGAAAATATATATGGGAGCCATATCTAAATCTGGACCGATTTTCAGGAAACTTAACATAGATCGTTCTAGACTTAACTCAGAACGATATGCCGAATTTCGTGCAAATCGAGGGATATATAGGGACTTTGGTGCACCATTTTCTAAAAATCGGACGATGTTATATATGGGAGCTATATCAAAACCTGAACCAATTTTTTCCAATTTCAATAGGGTTCGTCCTTGGGCCAAATAAGTGACCTATGCCAATTTTCATCCAATTCGAATCAAAAATGCGACCTGTACTTTGTTTACAATTTAACATGGACAGAGAGACGGACGGACGGACATGCATAAATCGACTTAGAAAGTGATTCTGTGCATATTCTCAAAAGGAACTATAGGTCTATGTCGTTTCCTTCTGCATGTTACAAACAGATGCACGAAGACATAAAATTGATAATTTTTGTTATGAAGATATGCTACCCAATGAGAAGCCAAAATATCCAAGTCAATTCGACTTGAAAACGGTCCCAAACTTTACAAAGTTCCGAATAGTGTATGGGGTACCGATATGTGGGCGTTAACATGAAACTTGAGCCAATATTGATAATTTTGGATTTAAATATTTGCTTTCCTATCAGAATCATATAAAATTAAAACCAATTCAATTGGAATATTTTCCTGAAATCCCTAAAATACTGAAATTTGGTAGTTACTGTCGTATTTGGTCCAAAATTATTTTTTTTTCCTATGAAGATTTGCTACCCAATGATAAACCAAAATACCAAATTACAGCCAATTCGAATCAGCCTTTGGTTCTGGCTATGTTCCCATAGTTGTCACATTTCACTCTTTTATTTCTAAATATCCCTCTCCCTCCCTTCCTCCCGTCCCTCTGGTATTAGACCAACCACAATATATGATTGCAAAATGTCGAGAATTTGTTCCTTTCGTTTCGTTTCGTCAAAGTAAAATTTTTACAAAAATGTGTTCGGTGTCTTAAAATTGGACACCACACATTTTATTATAATCGTATTTACATAATACCCAACAACAACAACAAAAACAAATACTGCACATTCACAAACAACTATTCAAACATAAGTAAGTTGTATGTGAACATGCATGCCCAGCCACCCAGCCAGCCAACTTCTTCAAATGCAGCAACTGCATTCTAATGCAAGTGTCTTAAGGAACGAACCCCAAGTACTGCAGCAGCGGTCAAGAAATGTGTGGTATGATGTGGTGTGGTCTGGTCTGCTTTCTCAGTTCGGTATTACCCGTTCAATGGCCATTGTCAATGCAACATGGCTTAGGCACACACACAACTTCTTAGATGGGGAATGTACACACGAAGACGATGGAGTTCTTGTGTTTGTTCGGTGTTAGACGACGATTAGCAGGCAGCAACAGCAGCAGGCTGCAGTTGGTAAGGTCAGTTTCTTAATAACCACGAAATAGACCGGGAAATGAAATGTAAAGAAAACAATGAAGGAGAGAGCACACGTACAACACACGAAGAACACCCGAAGAGAACTAAATGAAGCCTGAACGATAAAGACATTGACCATGTTGTTCGGTGTGTCATAGATATTAAAGCCGCTAGCGCGCCAAACAATCATCCACAATGTTGACAAAGGTGTATGACAACATAAGTAAATACCATTGCAAAGGTGTGAGTGTGTAGTGTATGTACAGGCTTTGGCATGCATGAAATTGTCATCATGGCTAGCTCTAATAGAGCTATGCTGAGATGTTAGTAATTTCGAACCAAACACTTGAAGAAGAAAATATTGGTTGCGTGGGCTCCGCCAATAAGACATGTTGTAGTGCAATTAGAATAATTATCCGTCGAAGTTACAAAAACTTCTACACTGAATTTTTAATGAGGGTTAGGAGGGGGTAAGTTTTCTTTTTCAATTACAAGACATCATAATAATAGGTTTGACAGGATATATAATAATAGGTTTACTGGTGGTTAATAATAAAGGTATGTACAAAATGGTCTAAATTAATTATTGACGCTATGGAAATGGCCCAGATGTATTTTACGGAATATGCGAATATTCGCAATTTGTTATCCGGGTTACCCGAATATTTGTAATTTTTTATCCGCATTAATAAAAGAGACTAAATCGATTATCTAGCCCATTTAAATGGTATGTGTGTATTATGTGCCTTATCCAAATAGCCTAGGAGCCTTATCCGAATATCCGAAGTGCATTATCGGCGTTATCCAAATGTTTTATATATTTTATCCACATCATTTAAATGACCCACTGGCATTATCCAAGTTATCCAAGTGGCCTAGATCTATTATCCGCGTTATCTAAATAACCTAAATGTGTTATCCGGGTTATCCGAATATGTTCCATGTTTTATTCGCATTAAAAAATACGCTAAATGACCTAGAAGCCGTATCCGAATATCCGAAGTGCATTATCCGCGTTAACCAAATGTTTTACAGGCATTATCCACATTATTTTATTGGCGCATCGGCATTATCCGCGTTATCCAAAAAGCCTTGAGCCATTATCCACGTTATCCAAATAGCCTAAATGTGTTATCCGGGTTATCCGAATATGTTCCATGTTTTATCCGCATAAAAAAATATGCTAAATGACCTATCCACGTCATTTAAATAGTCTGTGCCTTTTATCCGCGTTATCCATGATCCCTAGATGTCTTATCCGCATTATCCAAATATCTTAAATGTGTTATCCGCGTTATCCAAATGTTTTAATTGTTTTATCCATGCCATTTAAATGGTCTATAGACATTATCCGAATTATCCATTCAACATAGATCTGTTATCCGCGTTATCCGAATAGTCAATATGTGTTATCCGGGTTATCCGAATATGTTTCATGTTTTATCCGCAATAAAAGATACGCTAAATTACCTAGTCACGTCATTTAAATAGTCTGTGCCTTTTATCCGCGTTATCCATGATCCCTAGATGTCTTATCCGCATTATCCAAATATCTTAAATGCGTTATCCAAATAATCTATATGTGTTATCCGCGTTATCCGAATTTGTACCATGTTGTACCCGCATTAACCAAAATATGCTAAATGACCTAGCCACGTCATTTAAATGGTCTGCGCTTATCATGATCCCTAGATGTATTATCCGCATTATCCAAATATCATACTTGCATTATCCGCGTTATCCAAATGTTGTAATTGTGTTATCCACGTCTTTTTAATGACACATAGGCTTTATCCGAGTTATCCAAAAAGCCTATAGCAATTATCCGCGTTATCCAAATAATCTAAATGTGTTATCCGCGTTATCCGAATATGTTCCATTTTTTTATCCGCATTAAAAAAAATACGCCAAATCACCTAGCCACGTCATATAAATGGTCTGCGCGTATTATCCGCGTTATCCATGATCCCTAGATATCTTATCCGCATTATCCAAACATTTTAAATGCGTTATCCGGGTTATCCAAATCCTTTAATTGTTTTATCTACGTCATTTAAATGGTCCATTGGCATTATCCGATTTATCCAAGTGGCCTAGATCTATTATCCGCGTTATCCAAACAGCCTAAATGTGTTATCCGGCTTATCCAAATATTTTTCATATTTTATTCAAATTAATAAAACAAGTTAAACATATAATTTACATCATTTAAAAGATCTGTGTTTATTATCCGCGTTATCCATGATCCCTAGATATCTGATCCTCCTTTTCCAAATATCATACGTGCATTATCCGCGTTATCCAAATGTTGTTATTATATTATCCACGTTTATTTAATGACCCATAGGCATTATCCGAGTTATCCAAAAGCATAGATCTATTATCCAAGTAGCCTATATGTGTTATCCGCGTTATCCGAATATTTTCAATATTTTATCCTTATTAAAAATATGCTAGATACATTATCCACTCCACTTGAATGCTATGTGTGCATTATCCGCATTTTCCAAGTAGCCTAGATACCTTATCCGCATTATCCAAATATAATGTACGCATTATCCGCGTTATCCAAATGTTGCAATTGAGTTATCCACAGTCCATAGCCATTATCTGAGCTATTCGAATAGCCTAGACCCCTTATCCGCATTATCCAAATATACTGTATGGATTTTTCAAATAGCCTAAATGTGTTATCCGCTTTATCCGAATATTATCAACATTTTATCCGCATTAAAAATAAGCAAATTCCATTATCCACATCATTTGAATGGCCTGTGTGCATAATCCGCCTTACCCAAGTAGCCTAGATACCTTATCCGCATTATCCAAATATCCTAAATGCATTATCCGCATTAACCAAATGTTGTAATTGTGTTATCCACGGCCCATAGCCATTATCTGAGCTATTTAAATAGCTTAGATCCATTGCCCTGTATGGCTTTTTCAAATAGCCTAAATGTGTTATCCGCGTTATCCGAATATTTTCAATATTTTATCCGCATTAAAAAAACTATACTAAATACATTATCCACATCTTTTAAGCGGTCTGTGGGCATTATCCGCGTTATCCAAGTAGCCTAGATGCCTTATCCGCATAATCAAAATATCCCAAGTGTGTTATCCACGTTATCCAATATTCAAAATATATTATCCATGTCATTTAAATGATCTGTATTAATTATCCGCTTTATCCAAATGTTGTAATTGTATTATCCACGGCCCACAGCCATTATCCGAGCTATTCGAATAGCCTAGACCCCTTATCCGCATTATCCAAATATCCTGTATGCAATTTTCAAATAGCCTAAATGTGTTATCCGCTTTATCCACATTATCCAAAGGTTCTCAATGATTTATCCGCGTTATTTAAATGGTCTAAATGATTTATACGCATTATCCAAGAGTCTACTATTTTATCCACTTTATCCAAGTGGTCTAAATAATTTATTAGCCCTATCGAAATATTCGAAAAATTTTATTCACTTTATCCAAATAATTGCCATGCATTATCCGTGTTATCCAGTTGGTATAAATGATTTATCCAAATATCCTCTATGGATATTTTGGGTTATCCACATTATCAAAATTGTCTAAATGGATTATGCATCCCGATATCGATTATCCAAAAAGTCTATCCCATATCCATCCCTTGAATATACCTTGTAAAAATTTCTAGACTGCCCACAACTAATTTTTTTCTTTCAACAAAATTATTTATTCATCAATTTCCCAACTATTTAAATATTAACATTACATGGTCTGGGAATACACTTCGGTGTTCCCATCCTCCCTTCGATGGAGGAAAATTTCAACATGATTTTCCATTTATCAAACAAGAAATCTAACTATTTATACAATAGATTTTCCGCAACGAGCACCACTTCCTTTTCAACGGCAGAACAAAGGCAAAACAACTTAAATGCTGGGAAAATACCTTCTGTTAACCGAAAAAAGAAGAAGAGGGAAAGGAAAAACCCTCCGAACAAACTCTACCTGTACCTCAATTCCGCAATATGCAATTGAAATAATAATCAACAAAGTCCATTCGTCCTTTGTGTTCATGAATCTCCCATTCCTCCCTTCCTTCTCACCTTCCCGGCACCTTTTGTCCATTCATTCAAACATTCATTTTTGTAGTTCCTTACAAAGGAATGCATAACTAACCCCACCCCGTCCTTCGGAACTGACATGCATATAATTAGCTTGAGTGTAATGCACTGTGTAATGACTGACGATAATAGAACGACGACGACAACGACAGCAATGTTGTCTTACGACGTTACGATACGATCCGACGATGATATGACACCGCATGTTGTGTATGGACTGAGAGATATGGATAGCCGAAGCTATCGGTTCGGCTACCTACTCAGTTGTGTATTTATGACATGTTTTCCGCATTCTATTCCTTACGGTTGCAACAGAGGCCGCAAACACAGCAGGTTGCAGTTTTTTCTTCTTCTTCTTCTGGAGATAATGTCAACCTCAGTTTGAAAAGGAAATGTTGGATGTGTTCGGGATATTCAATGGCAATGGCCATTGACGGTCGTCATCATAGTTCATGCGGCTAAGAAAATATAAATTTTTTCTACCTATCTCACCACCTGCCAAAAGCCATTGGACTCTCAAACCAATATCGGTAATTATACCTTGAGTGATTGTTGTTTTGCCAAAGTATTTTTTTTCTGAAGTAGAATATTCGATGCAATGTGGCCCTTTTGTCCACCACAATCTAAACATATTTCTTTCGCAAAGCATGTCATTGACAAAGACCAGCAATGTGCCAAAACAAAAGTAAATTGAAGTAGGATTCAATAGGAAAAGATGGCAAAATGTTCTTATAACCTAAGAAGAAGTAAGAAAGCAAGATTTAACCCTTTATGGAGACAAGGAAATTAATGGGATAATTAACAAGTAAAAAAAGTGTCAGTCGATGTTGCCAACAGATATATACCCTCAGCCTATGTTTTGCGGAGGTCTTCGGAATTACACACAGATTTTTTTATTAGGTTTATATAAGCTAATAAATCCGAAGAGGTTTCAGATTTAATGTTCATAACATTTTATAAAATATCGACCATATTTGTGAGGAGTGGACTACTGGGTCCCATCTTCGGAATTGATACAGGGTTGGTAGAGACAATAGGTTGTGCAAAATTTGCTTCTAATCAGACATTCCATTCGCCTGATATTGGTTTTCAAATATTGAAATTTTTTACCATTTGTGGGGGGAGGTACCGGAAGGAGTGGACCAATGGATCCCATCTTCCTACTTGATCTAGGCTTGATAAAAACAAATAGGTTGTACAAAATTTGGATACATTCCATTCGCCTGATAATGGATTTACTAATATTGAAATTTTGACCATTTGTGGGGGAGTTACCACAAGGAGTGGACCAATGGGTCCCAACTTCCTACATAATCTAGGCTTGGTTGCCATAATAGGTTGTGCAAAGTTTGGTTCAAATCGGACATTCCATTCGCACAAATATTGGATTTATAAATATTGAAAATGTTGACCCTCTGTGGGGGAGTTACCTGAAGGAGTGGACCAATGGGTCCCATCTTCGGACTTAATCTAGACTTCGTAAAGGTAATGGGTTGTGCACAGTTTGGTTCACATCGGACATTCCATTCGCCTGATATTGGATTTACAAATATTGAAATTTTTTACCATTTGTGGGGGGAGGTACTAGAAGGAGTGGACCAATGGATGTCATCTTTGGATTTAATCTAGGCATCGTAAAGATAATGGGTTGTGCAAAATTTGGTTCATATCGGACATTCCATTCGCCTGATATTGGATTTACAAATATTGAAATTTTTTACCATTTGTGGGGGGAGGTACTAGAAGGAGTGGACCAATAGATCCCATCTTTGGACTTAATCTAGACTTCGTAAAGGTAATGGGTTGTGCAAAATTTGGTTCATATCGGACATTCCATTCGCCTGATATTGGATTTACAAATATTGAAAATTTTGACCATTTGTGGGGGGAGATACCAGAAGGAGTGGACCAATGGTTCTCATCTCCGGACTTGATCCAGGATTGGTAAAGATTATGGGTTGTACAAAGTTTCATTAAAATCGAATAGTCTGTTTGCATGTTATTATAAAATTAATTTTTTGAACAATTTTGATTATTTTGTGGGGGAGTCGCCAAAAGGAATGGACCGATATACTCCATCTTCGAACTTAAACTAAGTTCGGAAAAAAATTTAAGATGTACAAAATTTGAATGACATCGACTATTCCCTTCTAGAGTTATCGTGCGCACCAGCCAGACAGACAGACGGACAACGGACACGTCTAGATCGACTCCAAATTTTCTGAAACGGATTTGGTCCAAAGAAATATGGGCTCTAAAACCAATATTTCGATAAGACACATTTTGACCCTATCAAAGTGTATATACCCTCATTAGCTATAAGGTTGAGGGTCCAAAAAAGTTTTTTTTTATCGTGACTGAGGGGAAAACCATTGATTTTTTGTCAGGACCCATTTATCCTCTTAAAATTGCTGTGTGCACCTCAAGAATATTTTTTGCCAGATTTTTAAAATAGCCTTGACCTCCTGACTTTGACTAACAACTCCGGGCCGGTTTTAATGGTATGATCAATGGGTCCCCATTCTGTTAGTCTCCCAAGAATTTCTTGGTCATTTTTCTTTTAATGTAGATAACCCTGGCCTCTTAGCATATTTGTAAGCCTTACAAGGATATTTTTGGATAAACTTTAAAATTTACCCTGACATTCTGTCATTGAGCAACAATTCCGACTAGGCCATGAGCCATGGATCTGATATAGAAACGTTGTTACTTTTTCCAATACTACCAATTTTTAAATTATTTTTTTTAATTGGCCCTGACATCTTAACATTGCTTTTAGATTTTCCGATATTCTGTCTTGGACTATGTAATTCTGGTTGGTTTTCAGGTCCTAATTGATGGGCACAATATGGCCACATTGGTTTCCCTTCCAATGCTGCCAGTCTCCAAAGGATTTTGCAGTGAATTTGAAAAAGTAGACAATGATCTCTAAGTATGTCCTTAGGTCCTTCCAAGGATTTCTTGTCAACATCTAAAAATTAGCCTGACCTCCGGTCATTGACCAACAATATCTGTTTGACTCTGTGGTCATAACCTATGGAGGCAATATGACCACGTTTGTTCGCTTGTTGTTGCAAATTTTTAAAGAATTTTCCAGTATATTTTTGGCTCTGACCTCTGGGCTTTGGATTTAGTCTTTAAGAGATTTTTTCCCTAATTTAATAATTTTCCTGACCTGCTGTCATTGATGTTGTGGTCATGGTCTGTGGAAGCGATTTTGACACGCTTGATCCTTTAGCATCATTGCCTGGCCTTAGAGAATTCTTTGGCTAATTTTTAAAATTGGCTGGATCAACAATTTCTCCTTGGCATTGTGGCTATGACCCTCAGCGGTAATTTGGGTACATTTGTCCTCCTACCATTACTGCCAGGCTCCCAAGGATTTCATGGCCAATTTTTTTCTAATTGCCTTGACCCTTTTTTTCTAAAAAATTATTTTTAAATTTTTCTTTTTGGGCTAAATGTGACCATCTGTAACACTTTTTCCTGCCTCTATAGCCCAAAAAGGATTAGACCGACACTTTAAACTTTTTTCCCCAAAAACAACAGATGTGTCGAGAAGTCGAAGAAGAAGAAGAAAAGCAAAGCCAACATAAATTCTAATTAAAGTGTATTTTGGCAAACAAAAAATTTTCTTCTAACCATTTGTCGTCGTTTCTATTTTTTCATTTGCATGCCAGGAACGTTCCGTCGAGCTTTTGAGGCTCCCATTTAACTACATGACTGGGCTGGTGGCTCGACTCGGCTGCATGCCTGGCTGGCTGGCTAAGTGTCATTTTTTCATGCCTGGCATTTTTTTGTGTGTGTGTAACTAGTTTGTCATTCAAAACGAGAAGCATTTATAAAAATTCTATCTCGAACATCAAGCAACAACAACAAAAAGCGAAGACGACAACAACGACGGGACAACATTTTAGCATGCTTAGACAGGGAGTCCATCAATGGCCATTCCATTCCTCACATAGTCTACGAAAGCAATTGATGGGAGAGGGCAAAAGGAAGGGGAAGAGGGTGTCCCCCTCCCTCTTTCCCTTCCTTTAAAGGTAGGCCATGTGATCTAAAGAGGCTTTACTTAGTAGCTCTGCTGTTGAAGGCAACAACAACCACAAATAAAACAACCGACTTTTATTTGCAGTTGTCTTTGTCTTGCCTTTTATGCGAACCTGCCCGGCCTGCCTTTGCCTACCTCTGCCTTCATTATTTTTGTGCATTGATGATGTTTGATGATAATTTGTTGTTGTTATTGTCATCGTCGTTGCTGTTGTTGTTGTTATTAGTAAATGTGAAAACCTTAAGGAACCATAATCAATGGGAAAATAAACGAAGGAAACGAAGGTGGTGGTGACAGACACCAAAGGAAGGCGAAGAGTGTCGTTAACTAGCCAATCAGCCATATTAATGTGAGGGGGGTATCGAAGTTCGTTTGCATAGTTAGGTTGGTTGATTGGTAGCACAACAGTAGCTTCAAAACAAATGACAATCAGAGGCAACAACCGCTTATTACTTGTCAGCGTCACCAGCACTTAACTAGGCAGCCAGCCATCGAGAGCCTGCCAGGTTTTCTTTTTTTACGATATCGTAATGTCTGATGTTTTGTGTGTGTGTGTTTGTGTGTGCGTGTTGATATCACTGACTGATATGCCGATGATGATGACCAAATTAAGTATGCAAAACAGGTATCCGAAAAAATTAACAAAACCCATAAGTTCCCTGAAAACTAAGTAACTAAAATAGGCAGGGTGGGTACTTCTTCTATAACTAGGAGTTTGATGGGTAAGGTTGGCTGGCAGGCAGGCTGGGTGTCTGTTGCCTGTTCGTGACACAGCCATTGAGAACGACGTTCACTTTTTGGTTATTATCGACAATATTGTAAGCCATCACTTCTTAATGACAACAAAGAAAAAAGCGCAAAAAGTCAATATTCATTCTCTCCTGAAAGGAATTGGGAGGAGGGGGGAAGGGGAAAAAAATTATGAAGAAGCAAAAGGCATGGTGTGTGGTATTGACCAAAAAACAGATGTGGCCAGATTTGATACAAATTTCAAAAAAAATGATGTTCATTATAGGCTAAATTGGAAAAGTAAAAAAGAAAATTGGTCGGAAAAAAATTCTACCAAAATTTATTTTTGGTCAAAAAAAAATAATAAATAATACCAAAAAATTACCGAAATAAAATCAACAACAAAAGATGTTTGATAAAAATGTTCTTAAAGATTTGATATTAATTATAGACTAAATTGGAAAAAAATTCTAACAAAATTTATTTTTGGTCAAAAAAATAATACAAAAAAAAGAAAATTGCGAAATAAAAACAACAACAAAAAATATTATTTCAAGAAAAAAATTGGTAGAAAAAATTCACCAAATCTTATATTATAAATTGGTCGAAAAAATTCTACCAAAATATTTTGGTCGGAAAATTTTCTACAACAAAAAATATTTGATAAAAATTTTCTTAAAGATTTGATATTAATTATAGACTAAATTCAAGTAAAGAAAAAATTGGTCGAAAAAAAATTCTACCAAAATTTATTTTTGGTCAAAAAATAATAATAATAATAATACCAAAAAAGAAAATTGCCGAATAAAAACAACAATAAAAAATATTTTCTCAAAAAAAAAAAATTGGTATAAAAAATTTTATCAAATCTTATATAATTAATTGGACGGATATGCATAAATCGATTCCTTTTGCCTGTTACAAACATATGTACAATGACATAATACCCTGTACCACAGTGTGCTGAAGGATATAAAAATGTAAAAAAATCCAAAAAATAAAAAATAAATAAATAAAATAAATTTTATATGGAATACAAAAAAAAAGCGACCAAAAAATGTTTGGTCGGAAATAACAAAAAAAAAAAATCGTCGGAAAAAAACCAAAAAATTTTTTGGCCGAAAAAAAAACCAATAAAATGTGTGGTCGGAAAAAATGCCCAAAAAATTACAATAAATTTACCAAAAAAATTTCCAAATTTTATTCCGTCAAAAAAAAAATATTAGTTTTTAGTGGGTATTTTTTGGTCGAAAAAATGCCCCAAAAATTTACAGTAAACACATTTGAAACAAAAATAAAATTTTTAATCCGTCCAAATACTTTTGATAAAATATAAATTTTTGGTCGGAAAAAATACTGAAAAAAATTTATTTATTGTATTTTTTTACATTTTTAATCCGTCCAAAAATGTTTGATATGAAAAAAATACCCAATACATTAGTTAGCATCTTCTAATAATAAAACCACAAAAAATCGACAAAAACAATTTTTGGTCGGAAAAAATACCCACACAATTTTTTGGTCGGAAAAAAATGCCCGAAAAATTTGGAATAAACTCACTTGCAATTAAATTACTCAACAAATAAGGTGGCATTTTTCTAATAATAAAACCACAAAAAAGTCGACCAAAAAAAATTTTGGTCGGAAAAAGTACCCACATTTTTTTTTTTTTTTTTTTTGTTCGCAAAAAAACTACAAAATTTTTTGGTCGAATAAAACCAATAAAATTTGTTGTTCGGAAAACAATGTCCAAAAATATTACAATAAATTTACCAAAAAAAAATTCCAAATTTTATTCCGTCGAAAAATGTTAGTTTTTAGTGGGTATTTTTTGGTCGAAAAAAATGACCCCAAAAAATTTACAATAAACACATTTGCAAAAAGATATACAAATTTTAATCCGTACAAAAATGTGTGATCGGAAAAAATACCCAAATAAATTTTGGTCGGAAAAAATACCCCAAAAAAGTTTATTGTAATTTTTTTAAAATTTTTAATCCGTCCAAAAATGTTTGATATGAAACAAGAAAATTACCCAATATATTAGGTGGCATCTTCTAATAATAAAACCACAAAAAATCTACAAAAAAATGTTGGTCGGAAAAATACCCAAAAATGTTTATTGTAATTTTTTTCAAATTTTTAATCTGTCCAAAAATGTTTGATATGAAACAAAAAAATTACCCAATACATTAGGTGGTATCTTCTAATAATAAAACCCCAAAAAAACGACAAAAACAATTTTTGGTCGAAAAAAATGCCCAAAAAATTTCAATAAACATATTTGCAATTAAAATATACAAAAAATGCATAACAATTGTAATCCGTCCAAAAATGTTTGTTCCAAAAAAAATACCCAAAAATAAGTGGCATCTTCTAATAATAAAACCACAAGCCGAACTATGAAAGTAACCACAAAACAGCGGCTTCTGTGTAAAACATAAAAACGCACGCATTCACAAATCGACAACAAAAACAACAACAATAATAATGATAACAACAACAACACGCATTATTGTATGCTTTTAGTAATATTCATAAAACACCAACAACAACAATAACAAAAACCATGTTAAGGATGATTATGATAAAACGGTAAGAATGGTGTCTGCTTATGGTTGAAGAGAGAGTGAGAGAGGGAGAAGGGTGGGGAGAGCTCAGGAAAAAAATTAATAAGGCACAAAATGCATTAAAATTCATTTAACTAATTTGTACAATAAAAACTTACACACCAATGCATTTTATTTCGAAATGACTGACCACCGAATCGAAGAGAACGAAAAACAGAAGAACACAAAACGACAACAACAAACCTAGACTCCCTCACTCACTCCGACCGATACGATACGACACGCACAAACACAACAAATTAACTGACTGACAGACAGAACCTACAAATAACAACAAAATTTTTATAGAAATTTAAAAGGCCATTTGGATTTGTTACTAAACGACGATGTCATAAAATAGCAGCGAAGAAGGCAAATGACAGGAATGCTCGGCGAACGAACATACGGTAACAACGAACCACCAACACCATCATACCACCACTACCATATCATACCACACCATTCCGACCTACCGTCATTACAATTTGTTACTTCTTCGTGTTCTTCGATTACAGGATGTGTTAATAAAAGCGGTTACTGTTTATGAAATCCTAATGAGTCGGAGTCGGAAACCTCTGTTTTTTGTGTGTTTCTTAACACTTCTATGGGAATATTTTTTCTTTCCGAACTTTTCCTTTGTTCTTTAAGAAGCAAAGGCAAAAGAGATAATGATACCCTCATAGAGACACACAAATTTGTAAAAACAAAGAAAATTACTTCTTTTTTTTCCCGCCCGAATCTTAGACGCACTTCGTTACTTTTTTCATCCCTTCGAAATGATTAGTTAAAGCCTGGCAGCTGTAGAAGCGACTCAGTCATTGTCTTTGGAAGTGTTTGAATGTGTGCGTGTGTGATTGTGTGTGTGTGTGGGCATGGAGAGTGAGCAACAAATCTATCAAATCATTTAAAGTAACGATACATTAACTTGGATCAACGCCATCGTCATCATCAGCATCCAGAATCCATTTTCCTTCTCATCCTTATTATCATCTTCGGCTTATGGTCTGGTCTGGTCATGGTAGTGTCAGAACCATCACTAACATCCTAAAAGGCGGACGGTTAGAATGAATGACATCAAAAACAACAACGCATCACTATCATCACGGCCATATCATTAGTGTGTCTGACATTTGCTTAATGTTGTGTTAAAAAAATCGGAATTACAGTCTATGGGCAGGGCATTAGGACGTTGAGCGAAAACATTTGGGAGTTTCCAAAAATTAAAAAACGCACTTTTAATTATAATATTCTCCAGGGGGAGGGTATACCCTATGGTGCAGTGTAAATGCATTTTTTTTCATTCTGTTTACAATATCTTGAAAAATATTCAGCGATGGCCCCATAAAGACCCTCTATTTCTTAATACGAATAAAAATCTCCCCTCTGACAGTCATATCCGCCCGATCAAATCATGAGATCATGATAGAGCTCACAATATTTAAGCTAGAACTTTGCACAATTTGCACATACATTGCAACTACTCCTATAATATTTAGTATTGAAAATGGGACATATCGGTCCACGTTTACCTGTAAGCCCCATATAACGGAATTCCCAAATATTAGGAATTTTGGGTGATTTTTTTATACCCTCCACCATAGTATGGAGGGTATATTAATTTTGTCATTCCGTTTGTAACACATCGAAATATTCATTTCCGACCCTATAAAGTATATATATTCTTGATCAGGGTAAAATTCTACGACGATGTAGCCATGTCCGTCCGTCTGTCCGTCCGTCAGACTGTCCGTCTGTTGTAATCACGCTATCTTCCGAAGGAATTGAGATAGGGTGCTGAAATTTTGCATAGGGTTGTCTTTTGTCTGCAGGCAGGTCAAGTTCGAAGATGGGATATATTGGTCAACGTTTAGGCATAGCTCCCATATAAGGGTACTCACCAATTTTCGGTATTTTGGGGTTCTTGAGCGCGTTTTTCAACCGAATTCGCTGAAATTTGGTACATTGTGTTCTTATTGGGTACTAAATGTATCCACAAAAAATTATAAATATAGGTCCACTTTTTCTGGTAGCCCCCATATAAGGGTACCTCCTAATTTACAGTATTTTGGGGGTTTTGGTCGTATTTTTCCACCGAATTGGCTGTAATTTAGTACTTTGAGTTCTTAATAGGTACCAAATATCTCCACAAAAAATTATGAATATAGGCCCATTTTTTCGGGTAGCCCCCATATAAGGGTACCCCCAATATTCGGTATTTTGGGGTTCTTGAGCGCGTTTTTCAACCGAATTCGCTGCAATTTGGTATTTTGTATTCGTATATGGTAACAAATCTCCCTACCAAAAATTATTTATATTCGCCCCCTTTTTGGGGTAGTCCCCATATAACCCCCTTTTTATACCCTCCACCATAGTATGGAGGGTATATTAATTTTGTCATTCCGTTTGTAACACATCGAAATACTCATTTCCGACCCTATAAAGTATATATATTCTTGATCAGGGTAAAATTCTAAGACGATCTAGCCATGTCCGTCCGTCCGTCCGTCCGTCTGTTGTAATCACGCTATCTTCTGAAGGAATTGAGATAGGGTGCTGAAATTTTGCATAGGGTTGTCTTTTGTCTGCAGGCAGGTCAAGTTCGAAGATGGGATATATCGGTCCACGTGTAGGCATAGCTCCCATATAACAGTACCTCCCAAATTTCGGTATTTTGGGGTTCTTGAGCTCGTTTTTCAACCGAATACGCTGAAAATTGGTACATTGAGTTCTTATTGGGTACTGAATGTCTCCACAAAAAATTATAAATATAGGTCCACTTTTTCTGGTAGCCCCCATATAACGGTACCTCCTAATTTTCAGTATTTTGGGGGTTTTGATCGTATTTTTCCACCGAATTGGCTGTAATTTAGTATTTTGAGTTCTTAATAGGTACCAAATCTCTCTACAAAAAATTATGTATATAGGTACATTTTTTCGGATAGCCCCCATATAAGGGTACCCCCAATTTTCGGTATTTTGGGGTTCTTGAGCGCGTTTTTCAACCGAATACGCTGAAATTTAATACATTGGGTTCTTAATAGGTACAAAATCTCTCCACAAAAAATTATAAATATAGGTCAATTTTTTCGGATATCCCCCATATACGGATACCCCCCAATTTTTGGTATTTAGGGGTTCTTGAGCGCGTTTTTCTACCGAATACGCTGAAATTTGGTACATTGAGTTCTTAATAGTTTCCAAATCTCTCCACAAAATATTATGAATATAGGTCCATTTTTTCGGATAGCCCCCATATAAGGGTACCCCCAATTTTCGGTATTTTGGGGTTCTTGAGCGCCGTTTTCAACCGAATTTGCTGCAATTTGGTATTTTGTAGAGGTATATGGTAACAAATCTCCCTACCAAAAATTATTAATATTCGCCCCCTTTTTGGGGTAGTCCCCATATACCCCCTTTTTTATATTAAAATATTTATCTGATTTGTTGCGCGTTTTGGGTTTGGTTCTAAGACCCTTTTGTAATCATTTCAACTGCGGAGGATAGAGAGATAAAAAATTAGAACGTTAGGTTCGGTAGTGAACTATAGCCGCATTTAGACCTAGCCCCTGATTGGAGGTTCCAGAAGGAGTGGACCGATATTCCCCATCTTCGAATTTGAACTAAGTTTGGAAGAAATAATAAGATGGGCAAAGTTCGGATGAAATCTAAATTTTCTGAAACGGATTTGGTCCAAAGAAACATGGGGTCTAGAACCAATATTTCGATGAGGCACATTTTCACCGTGTGAAAGTGTATACACACTAATTAGCCATAAGGCTGAGGGTATAATTATCCTTTAAAATTTTCTAAAATTTGTATTATGGTTTACATAATCCGTTTTTAGAAATGTCGGTATAGGTGCACTTTTTGGTATGTTCCCTATATTTTCATTTATAGTACCTGTCAATATATCTATGGTGGAGGGTATCCAAAGTTCGGCCCGGCCGAACTTACCGCTTTTTCACTTGTTTATATTAAAATAGTTATCTAATTTGTTCCGCGTTCTAAGAGTCTGTCGTAATCATTTAACCTGCGGAGGATATCGAGATAAAGCTAGAACGTAAGGTTCGATAATGAACTATACATGAACAATAACCCGCATTTAGGCCTAGCACCTGTGTGGGAGGTATCAGAGGGAGTGGACCAATAGTCCACCTTTTCGAACCTGAACTAAGTTTGGAAGAATAATAAGATAGGCACAGGTTGGATGAAATCATTATTTTGTGGAACATGGTTCACATTATGGTTTACATAATCGCGTTGTAGAAATGTCGGTATAGGTCCACTTTTTGGTATTTTCCCTACATATTCATTTCAACTACCTTTTAGTATACCTATGGTGGAGGGTATCAAAAGTTCGGCCCGGCCGAACTTAACGCTTTTTCACTTGTTTTTAACTTTTTTAACCGAATCGGCTGTAATTCAGTATTTTGGTTCTCATTTGGTGACAAACCTCTCCACTTGCAATCATGGATATGGGTCCACTTTTCAGGATATAAGAGTGCCCCGCATTAATCGGCATATTTTGGCATGCTTTTTTACCTAACTGTCTGTAATTTGGTATTATTTGGGTTCTCATTGAATAGAGAATCTCCTTACCTAAAAATTATCGATATTGGCCCAAGTATCAGGATTGCCACCATATAAAAGTACCTCCAAAATTTCGATATATTAGAGATTTTGGGCACATTTTCAAATCGAATTGGCTGTTGGTATTTCGGATTTCCTTTGGCTAACAAGTGTCCCTACCAAAAAGTACCAATATTGAATCAAATTTTAGCGTGGCTTACATATAAAGGTACCTCCCGAATTTCCGTATTTTGGGGATCTTGGACACATTTTTCAGTCAAATTAACTGTGATGTTATATTTAGGATTAACATTACGGAGCAAACATTCCTAACAAAAAATTAGGAATATCGGTTGAATTTTTTGTATAGTCTCCATATAACGGAACCCCCAAAAATGTCGATATATTGGGGAGCTTGGGCACGTTTTTCAGGCGAATTTGCTGTAGTTTGGTATTTTGGGTTTTCATTGGGTAGACAATCTTCCCACCAAAAATGATCAATATTTGTCCACTTTTAGGGTATCCACCATGTAAAGATATCTCTCAAACTTCGTTATTTTGAGGATATTGGATCTTTTTTCCAATAGAATTGGCCGTAATTTGGTAATTTGGGTTCTTTTAGGGGTAGCAAATCTCCCTACCAAAAATGATCAGTATTGATGGATTTTTCACCGAGGCCCCCATGTAACGGTACCCCTCAATATTGGTTATTTTGGGGAGCTTGGCGACGTTTTTCAACCGAATTGGATGTAATTTGATATTTTAGGTTATCTTTGCATAGAGAATCTCCTTACTAAAAATTATAATAATTGGGCCACCTTTTAGAATAGTCTCCACATAATGGTACTTATAATTTTCGCTACTTTGGGGAGCTTGGGCACGTTTATCAACGGAATTGGTTGTAATTTAGTATTTTGGGTTCTCATTGGGTTGCAAGCCACGCTACTAAATATTATCGATATTGGTCTACTTTCCATGGTAGTCCCCATATAAGGGTACGTCTCATATTTCGATATTTTGGGGAGCTTGGCCACGCTATTCAATCGAATTGGCTGCAATTCGGTATTTTGAACAACGGTTCCTGCCAAATAACGGAATTTTTGGGGATGTTGGGCAAGTTTTTCGGCCGAATTGGCTGTAATTTGGTATTTTAGGGACTCATTGGGTACCAAATGACTCTACCAAAAATTATCAAAATTGGCGCAAATTTCAGGGTTGCTTCCATATAACTGTACTCTCCGAATTTCGATATTTCAGGGAGCTTGGACATGGTTTTGAATTGCAAATTGGTATTTTGAGTTCTAACTAGATAGCAAAAATTCCTTCGAAAAAAAATTTCAACTTTGATTCACTTTTTAGGGTAGCTCCCACATAACGGTACCCTCCGAATTTCGATATTTTGAAGATTTTGGGCATGACTTTCAACCGAATTGGCTGTAATTTGGTATTTTGGGTTCTCGTTGCATAAAAAATTTCCTTACCAAAAATTATTAATATTGGATCAAGTTTCATGTTAGCCCCCATTACAGGTACCCCTTATTATTCGATATTTTCGGTGATTTTGGGCAAGATTTAGAAACGAAATTACTGTAATTTGGTATTTTGGGTTCTCATGTGGTAGAAAATCTCCTTACCAAAAATGATAAAAAATTCGTCCAAATTTCAGGATAGCTCCCATAAAACGTTCCGTCTGAAATTTCGATATTTTTAGGAACATGGGCATATTTTTGCACCAAATTGCCTGTAATTTGGTATTTTGGGTTCTCACTGCATAGAGAATCTCCTTACCAAAAATGATTAAAATTGGTCTAAATTTCGGCATAGCCCTCATATAACGTTCCGCCTGAAATTTCGATATTTTTAGGAACATGGACATATTTTTGCACCAAATTGCCTGTAATTTGGTACTTTGGGTTCTCACTGCATAGAGAATCTCCTTACCAAAAATTTTTAAAATTGGTCCAAATTTCGGTATAGCCCCCATATAACGTTCCGTCTGAAATTTCGATATTTTAGGGAGCTTGGGCACATTTTTGGACCAATTTAGCTGAAATTTGGTATTTTGGGGTAGCAAATCATCATACCAAAAATTATTAATATTGGATGAAGTTTAAAGGTAGCTCTCTTAGAAGGGTACCCCCAAAAATTTCGGTATTTTGAAAATTCTGAGCAGATTTTTTTCAACCAAATTGATTGTAATTTGCGATTTTGGATTCGCCTTTGGTGTCGAATCGTGCTACTTAAAATTTATCTAAATTGTTCTACTTTTTATGGTAGCCTCAATATAGCGAAACATTAGAAATTCCGATATTTTCAGGATTCTAGCTCATTTTTTGAACTTTGGGCTCTTTAGCTTGATATTTCATCTTGCCAAAATTCTCCAAATATTTTTCCCAAAACAAAAACTATCTGTCTGTCATTTGCCGTTAAAGACATGTTGTCGATGTGAAGATATGCTCCCGTTATTGCTGTCACCATTGCCACCTCCTCCTGCTGCTTCAGCTGCAGATGATGCTGCCGTCCGTTCCATGTTGTTGATTTCAATCTCTGCTTTTGCTCAAATGAATATTTTTCGAGTGTTAAAAACACATTCCTCAATTGAATTCGAGCAGAAGTAACAATGTTGTCGCCATCGTCTTCGGCAGCAGGAACTTTGCCTTGTTTTCGAAAAAAAAAAACATTCATAAATAAATTTTCATTTTTATTTCATCTGTGCTCTATGGAGCATGGCAAGGAGTTGTTGGAAGAAGAAGTGTGTATGAGAGTGTGTCTCTCGGGGTGTGTGTGTGAGTATGTCACGCATAAGAAAATAACACATTTATCGTACATAGATCTTTCAAAGATGAAATAACAGCAGCAGCAGTCATCGTAGCCTTCGTCGTCTCCATAGATGAGCATCAATCGACAAAAACAATACAAAATTGTTCACTGAAATATTTCTGCTTCTTCTTCCTCTTCCAATTGCAATGAGACGACGAAGACGATGGTGTTTTGGATGCCGTTGAGGAGTCTGGAAATAAATGGTTTCTTCGCCTTTGCTGTCTTCAGAAGA
Organism: Musca vetustissima; assembly: GCF_032173495.1. NCBI lineage: Eukaryota > Metazoa > Arthropoda > Insecta > Diptera > Muscidae > Musca > Musca vetustissima. The sequence continues at coordinate 43,844 of NW_026873333.1, forward strand.
TTTGATCTGAACGATAAGGCACCATAAGTGTTCGACCAAAAAAAGGCAAGAATACTCAACACAAGAGAACTTCTCTGTCTGTCTGTCTGTCTGATTGAGATTTGATGTTGGAATCAAAAACAAATGTTTTTCGATGTTCTTGCTGGCGAACGAGACAATGAAGCAATGAAAAATTAAAAAAAAAATCTCTCAAGAAAAATATTGACTCGAACACACATTGACACTATATCTTCGTTACATCTCGTCGCTTGTGTTCGTTCATGCTTGAAATATTTCCCAAAAAAAAACGTCGATTTTCAAGACAAAAATTTTCATTGTCACATAACAGAGGCAATCATTAATTCTGGACACATTTTGTTTACTACTCCTTGAAATCTTGATTTTTCGAATTTTCATTTTTTCTGTGTGTGTGCGTGTGTGTGTGCCTCTCTCGGTCGTAATAATGTTCCTCAGCCATTGGACAATTATTCAAAAAGTGTTTGAATAATGTGCGATAAGATTTTCTTCTTCATCATCCAAACACAAAAAAAATCAAAATTAATGTATTTTAGATATCATCCAAAATGCATTTTGAAAGAGACAACAACAACACAATCATTAACATATTCCAAAAGATTGGAAATTACTGATAAGCAGCCAATACACATCAATACTCCATCGTCATCATCGCCTTAGACATCTAAACAAAGCCGAAATGTTTCCATTTTCTTAATGTTCCATTCAAAAATGAATTAATGACAAACGGACGATTTGGTTTTGAAAATATATTTTTAGCCATAATATTTTTTTTGGAAAAATTCAAAAATCATCATCATCGATTATGGCTATAATGGAATAGCCGTTTGGCGTGCTGTGAAAATTATTAATTTTTTTGAGATAAAAATTTGAGAATTTAATATTTATTAAAAATTGTTAAGTTACAGATGAGATGAGGGGATGAGATTAGGAAACAAATTCGGAATATTTTAAATTCTATTAAAATTTAATTTTATAAAAGAAATTATGAAAGAGACCACCTAGAATCATCACATGTTGGGCGCCATAATGGCAACTAAGAATAGAATGGAATATATTTGGACAGTGAAATAAAAATCGTGGTATATTCTTACAAAAAAATTTTAAGGAAAATAAACAACAACAAAAATTAAAAAAAAAAACAGTAAGGAAAGTAGTAAAGTTGGACAAACCCGACTTATCATATATAGTCGGTCTTGTCCGACCGTTTACCACTATGGGTATATTAGACAGATGCATCCAAAAAGACGTCCATCACATTTTTTTACGGACCATTTACATGAAATTGGATGAACTAAAAAATGTACAGATTTAAGGTGGGGGTCACCCCCCTTCCCTCTTCCCCCCTTCTGGGTCTCAAAAAATTTAATTTTGTATTTTGATTTAATTCGAACGACAGCAAGATGGCTTCTCAAACTTTAAACGCGTTTTTCTCCAAACAGCATTTTTGCGAGTGGCGGGAACGATAACTCAAAAACTAATAACCCAATCGATTTCAAATTTTGGAACGTTTCTCTGTGAGTGTATAGCCATCGTATGAACTTGGATAAAGACAATCGGTGAAGATATTCCTTATTTTTCAACTTAGTTTGTGGTCTAAAATAGATAGATTATCCAAAAAAAAATTTTTCAAAGTTCCGCAATTTTGTTAATTGTTTGGCGAAGTCAATAATCCTAATTCATACGAGAGCCAGCCATCACTTAAATCCAATCAATGGGACAAATGTATACAAATCGATTTAAACAAATATCAATCGGACACCCGTTGAATATTTGGAGCCCAATTAACACAAAATCGATCGGAAATACATATATGAGACCTACATCTAAATCTGAAACGATTTTACCACAAACTTGACACACATTAGGCCTCCACAAACTTCAGTAGGTTGTGCACAATTTTGTGCAAATATATATGGGAGCTATATCTAGATCTGAAGCGATTCCATTAAAACTTGGCACACTCATTTGGTTGTCCAAATTTCGTGTCAATCGGCCTAACTTTGACCCGTTTGCTAAAAATCGGACGAAAAAATATATATACTGGATCTATATCTAAATCTGAACCGATTTCAATAAAATTTGGCACACATTAAGCTATACCAAATTCAGAACGCTGTGCAAAATTTCGTGCCAACCGGCCTATATTTGATTCTTTGTTACACTATTTACTAAAAATCGGGCGAAAATATATATGGGAGCTATGTCTAGATCTAAATCGATTTTCACCAAACTTAACACACATCATTCTAGACTTAATTTAGTACGATATGGCAAATTTTGTGCAAATCGAAAAATATTAAGGGACTTTGGCAAACCATTTACCTTAAATCGGTCGAAAATATATATGGGAGCTATATCTAAATCTGAACCGATTTCAATAAAACTTGGCACACGTTAAGCTATACTAACTGCAGTACGTTGTGCAAAATTTCGTGGCAATCGGCCTAAATTTGATTCATTGGTGCACTATTTACTAAAAATCGGACGAAAACATATATGGGAGCTATATCTAAATCTGAACCGATTTTCACGAAACATCACACATCATTCAAGACTCAATTACGTATGCTGTGCCAAATTTCGTGCAAATCTAAAGAAATATAGGGGCTTTGGTGCACCATTTAACTAAAACCGGACGAAAATATATATATGGGAGCTATATCTAAATCTGGACTTAACACGCATCATTATGGACTCAATTCAGTACGCTATGCCAAAATTCGGGCAAATCGAAAGAAATATAGGGGCTTTGGTGCAACATTTACCTAAAATCGGAAAAAACTATATATGGGAGCTATATCTAAATCTGAACCGATTTTCACGAAACTTAACACACATCATTCTACACTCAATTAAGTACGCTATGCCAAATTTCGGGCAAATCGAAAGGAATTTGGGGTCTTTGGTGCAACATTTACGGAAAATCGGACGAAAATATATATGGGAGCTATATCTAATTCTGAAACGATTTTCACGAAACTTGGCATACATCATTCTGCACTTAATTCAGTACACTATGCGCAATTTCGTGCAAATCAAAAAATGTATAGGGACTTTGGTGCCCATTTACCGTAAATCGGACGAAAATATATATATATATATGGGAGCTATATCTAAATCTGAACCGATTTTTCAATAGGGTTCGTCCTTGGACCAAATAAATGATCTGTGCCAAATTTCATCCCATTCGATTAAAAATTGTGACCTGTAATTTGTTTACAATTTGACATGGACAGACGGACATACGGACGGACATGCATAAACCGTCTCAGAAAGTGATTCTCAAAGTCAACCATGTGTCTATCTCGTTTCCTTTTTGCAAGTTACAAACATATGCACAAAGACATAATACCCTGTAACACAGTGTGGTGAAGGATATAAAAATATCATCAAGGTCTGAAATAAGCATAGAATTCCTTACTAAAAATTATTAAAATTTTGGGGATATTTTTCTCACCCTCCAAGACATTCCCAACATTATTACACTAAATATGCGTTTTATTAGAAACCCGTCACCCCACCCACATCACAAAATTTACAGACAATTTTATGGCACTTTCAATTATTTTATAGTGACGCCAACTATTGGCGCATATTTTCCTAAAATTTATTCAAGAAAACAATTATTTGATAATAGTTCGTGGTCAGTAATAAACCACAAAAAGGGCTTGAGAATCATGAATGAAAAAAATTACGAACTATGATGACGCATTGCAATAAACCCCTTCAAAAATCGAAAAACGTGATGTCTGCAATTTTCATTACAAATTTTGACTAATGGCGCCCAACGTCAATGAAGACCAAAAACGAAGAAATTGATTTTTTTGGGTTATGTTTCGTTCATTTAATGCCAATTAAAATCTTTTGCTGTAGATTTTTTTTATTTTTTTTTTTTTTTTTTTTTGGTAATCCAGTGGTTTAACATGACAAATGGTGTTGGGCTTCCTAGTTTGCAACACCTCCAACATAGAGAAAAAACAAACAGAACAACAACATGACACGAAGTTTTCAACACTTTAGACAAAGCCATAAAACGAACAACAAAAAAAAAAAAAAAACAAATATCGGAAAATAAATTTGTCCAAAATCTTAAACGCAACAATCAAAAACTAGCCAAATTTGAAAATTTGGTCGTTCATTCAAATCGACGACGATGAGTTGGACGCAAAAGGTCGAAGTGTAATCAAGTCAGACGTGTTAAATGTCATAAAACGAGAATTTTAATTGGCATGGCGTGCGTGACCACCAGCCGTAAACATAAATCCATCGAAAGAATGGCCAGTCAAACAGCCGATTAAGCGACCAATCGACCGACCCTCCGACCATATAAAGAAAGTGTCGCCGTCGTCTACTCTAACAAGAAGTTGAGTTGTTAAACAACAACAAGACATTTTTATTGTATTTTTCGACAGCAGCAGCAACAATTTGCCAGAGAAAATGTCTTCACCCCCACCCTACACCACACACAAAATTTTTGGCCTCCCCATCCACCAAATATGGCCATTAAAGGTGGTGATTATGGTTCAAACGTTTCTTAAACTATTTTTTTTTTTGTGGTCAAAAAAAAAAAAAATTTTAAGGAAGTTGATTTGTTTGTCTAAATGAGTCTCGTTTAAAGAATATTTGATTGATTGATGGTTGGAGATTTTTGGAAATAATTTGTTGCCTTATCATAACTACTAAAGTAGGAAATGTTTAATAAATTTATTGACATTTTCCTGCGGAATTTTCACTTTTGTTTTGGTTTCACTTTTCATTGAAAAAAAATCAATTTTAATTTATTAGATATTATTTTCGAATTATATTAAATTAAAACCAGTAAGGAGTAGTAAAGTCGGATAGGGCCGACTATATGATACCCTTCACCACTTTGGACGTCGCATTTTTAAAGGACCAGTAAAATGAAATTGGATCCATAAACATGTCATTCTGCAACCGATACTAAATTTTTCATTTGGTCAGATATAGAAGCTATATCTAAATCTGAACCGATTTTCACGAAACTTAACACACCTCTTTCGAGACCTAATTCATTATGCTGTGCCAAATTTCGTGCAAATCGAAGGATATATAGGGACCTTAGTGCACCATTTACATTAAATCGGGCGAAAATATATATGGGAACTATTTCTAAATCTGAACAGATTTTCACGAAACTTAACACACCTCTTTCGAGACCTAATTCATTATGCTGTGCCAAATTTCGTGCAAATCGAAGGATATATAGGGACCTTAGTGCACAATTTACATTAAATCGGACAAAAATATATATGGGAGCTATATCTATATCTAAACCGATTTTCACGAAACTTAACACACATCTTCCGAGACTTAATTCATTACACTGTGCCAAATGTAAATCGTGTAAATCATGAAAATCGGAAGATATATAGGGGCTTTGGTACACCATTTACATTAAATCGGACGAAAATATATATGGGAGCTATATCTAAATCTGAACCGATTTTTTCCAAGTTCAATAGGGTTCGTCCTTGGGCCAAATAAGTGACCTATGCCAAATTTCATCCAATTCGGATCATAAATGCGACCAGAACTTTGTTTACAATTTAACATGTACAGAGAGACAGAGGGACGAACGGATGGACGGACATGCATAAATCGACTTAAAAATTATTTCTATGTATATTCTCAAAAGGAACCATGTGTCTATCTCTTTTCTTTTTGCCTGTTACAAACACATGCACACAGACATAATACCCTGTACCACAGAGTGGTGAAGGGTATAAATAGGTAAAAATTGAGCACACGACATGGTCGGACACTACTCTTTGTCGTCTTCGGAAATTATTATTTTTTTTTTTTTCAAAAGTCTTAAAAAATTACATTTCGATCCCTAATCAATTATTTCTTCTAATGACCCCCTCTCCACTTTATCAACTCTATACCTCTTCCTTTCAGTTCTTTTAAATAATATATTAGGTCCTTATTTCATCAATAATCACATTTGGCCCCAATCGGGCGCATAGGTTAACACTTTGCCAATTCCCAAAAAAGAGATTATCAAAAGGATTTGCAAAAAAAAAAAACCGATACTAATTCAATTTCATGGAAATGACCTCAGAGAGGTAATCTTAGCCTAGCTTTCAAATATCAGTTTTTTTCCTGCCCAGAAAACAAAGACGTATTTGAATTTTAAACGATGTAGAAGAAGAAACAAATCCTTTCATGACCCAACTCCATATCACAACAGACAGACAGCCAGACCACTTTTCGTTTTTCGTCTTTTTTGTTGTTGTTGTTGTGGGAGCAACACTTGTCACTTTTTAGAACATCAATCGTTCACTTAGTAATGTCTAACTTCCACGTCATCCCCCCCTTCCCTTGCCCACTTTGGACAACAAACATTGTTCTATAATTTATTATTTCAGTTGTTTTGCATTTTTTTCCAACTTTTTCCTTCTTCACTTAGCCAGCCTCCTGCTTCTTCTACATCTTCTTCATTACAATTCTCTTCATCATCATCATATTCTTCTTCTTCTTGGGGGTAACATGTGTTTAAGTGTATTGTGTTGTTATTTGTCTGTAATGCGTGTGCGTGTGTGTGTAGAAGATGATAACTTAAATATGCGTAACATACACACACTTAAACATATGACATACTTTTATATATAGCTTCGATAGGATATATGAGAGTGGGTTGGGAACATCCTCTGTTTATAAATACAAAATTTAATAGAAAAAAAATCTCAACATTTTTGACTTTCCCCAAGACTGAGAACAAATTTTTAATTTTGGAAAATTTTTTGGACCCTAAAAATCGATTTTTTCCTATACAATCAATTTTTTATTCAATAAGGACAGATTTATTTCTATAAAAAAATCCTCTGGGTATGGTGACATATTATTTTAATAAAAAAATTCTCAAAAACAGAGGACAATTTTTTCTATAAAAAAACCGCACTCAATGAACACCAATTTTTTGGACATGTAAATCCGTTCTGAATAAAAAAAGTAATTAAAAAAAAATTAAATTAAAATTAAAAAAAAAAATATTTTTTTTATTCAAAAAGGATTTATATGTCCAAAAGATCGGTGTTCATTGAGTGCGGAATTTTTTTTCTATAGAAAAAATTGTCCTCTGATTTTGAGAATTTTTTTACAATAATAATATGTCCTCAATGTATGGAGATTTTTTTTGTAGAAATAATTCTGTCCTTATATATAGGAAAAAAATCTGTTTTTATGGCCCAACTATTTTCCAAAATTAAAAATCTTTTCTCAGTTTTGAGGATTTTTTATTAACCACGCTTAGTTTGGCCCTGGAAAATATTTAAAAAAAACCTTTGAACAAATTTACGGTCTCAGGACTCTTGAAAAATATGTTGGGTTTTAATCTATGCTCTAAGGATGATAGAAAAATGTTTTTTATAAAAAATATACGCTCTGTGGGCCCTAGAAAATATATGGCCCTAAACAAACAATTTTCGTTGTCTTTGAAAAAATAATAACAAATAACGCTTTTCAGCTTTTTATTTTTTTTTCTTTTGAAAAAAAAAAAATATTTTTTTTAAACATACGCTTTCGAAAAATATATATTAAAAAAAAACTACGTTTTTATACCCTACACAACTATGTTGTCAGGGTATTATAGCTTTGTGCAGCCCCAAAAGTGTGTAACGCCGCAAAATATTGGTTCTAGACCCACCTTTAAGTATACCGATCGTCATATTTCGACTAGCTGAGTTGATCCATTATAATTTGTAAATACGATACAAGCCATAGTTATGGACCAATCTTCACGAAATTTTGTATGTAGAATGGGTTCTGCCAAATGAAGACCCCTATTGTTTTTGGTAAAGATCGGTTAATATTTAGTGGATGAAATGGACCAAATACTTGATTCTTGTAGGGTTTTCTGGTCGCTCCATAGGCCGCAATTATGACCCAAACATCGCAAAATGTTACATGGAGAAGGGGATCGGTTGAAAGAATAAACATGTCTGTTTTGATAAAGATCGGTCAATATTTAGCGGGTCAAATTGATCCTAACTTTTGTGTGAAAAATGACAAAATTTGTATTCTATAGCGTGAAAAAGCTCGACATTGCTCCAATAAGGCACGCTCCACTTTGGGTGTCAATGAAGCACGCTCTCGTTGGGCGCCAGTGAAGAAACTCGAAACAACAAGATTTACAATAATGTTGGCTACTCCTTGTTTAGGAACTACTTCCAGATCTAGTCCATCAACTTGGGCTAGCGTGGGTAATGATCTTAAGCCTTCAGTGTTCGCTCAAACGAATTAGAGTCGGGGGGTCCGGACTCGGAGTGATGGGTTTATATTGAAATTTGATTGAGCTTAGGTACTACTTATGAGAAGCTCATTGGTAATTTTTTTAGCCTTTGCATTTTTGTATGCCCTTCACCACACGGTGGTACAGGGTATTATGTCTTTGTGCATAAGGCAAAAGGCAAAAGGAATCGACATAGACCCATGGTTCCTTTTGAGAATATGCATAGAATGTAACTTATTTGGCCCAAGAGCGAACCCTATTGAAATTGGAGAAAATCGGTTTAGATTTTGATATAGATCCCATATATATTTTCCTTCGATTTTAAATAAATGGTGCGCCAAACTCCCAATATTTGTTCCATTGAGACAGAATTTTGCACAGAGTACGGAATTAGGCCCCGACTGATGTATGTCAAATTTTGTTGGAATCGGTTCAGATTTAGATATAGCTCCTATTGAGACAACATTTTGCACATAGTACGGAATTAGGTGTAGATTGAAACATGCCAAGTTTTGTTGAAATTGGTTCAGATTTGGATATAGTTCTCATATATAGTTTCGCCCGATTTTAGGTAAATGGTGCACCAAACTCCCAATATTTGTCCGATTGAGACAAAATGTTGCACAGAGTACTGAATCAGGTTCACATGGATGCCTGCGAAGTTTTGTTAAAATCAGTTCGGATTTAGATATAAATTCCATATATAGTATGGTCCGATTTTATGTGAATGATGCGCCAAACTCCCAGTATTTGTCCGATTGGAACAAAATTTTACACAGAGTATTGAATCAGTTTCAGATGGATGCCTGCGAAGTTTTTTGTTAAAATCAGTTCGGATTTATGTAAATGGAGCACCAAACTTCCAATATTTGTCCCATTGAGACAACATTTTACACAGAGTACTGAATTAGGCCCCGATTGATGTATGCCAAATTTTGTTGTAATCGGTTCAGATTTAAATATAGCTCCCATATATAGTTTCGTCCGATTTTATTTAAATGGAGAACCAAAGAGTAAATTTTAGACCGATTGGCACAGAATTTTGCTATTTCACCTTGGTACCCAAAATGTTGAAGGGTATCATAGTGTCGGGCCCGTCCGACTTTTGAACTTTTCTTACTGGTTTTATAGACGATCTGTGGACCCTTTGGAAATATTTTTTTTACTGCCTTCTATAGGTGTTTCAAAAAATGTATAAATAGACCAAATATCCCAAGTAGAAGAACATCCGCCCAAATTATTTTTTTATTTTTGTTTTTTCATATGAGAAAAAAATTCCCCTCTTCCTCCCCCCTACCCAAAAATTAAAATCGAAATTTCCGTTAACATGTTTTTGACACAGCTTACAAGCAATTAGTTTACAAAAATTCTATGTAAAGTTATCAACACCAGTGTAAAGATGATATTGCAAATGCCGATGATTGTGCACAGGGCAGATTGTACGACGTCGTAGAGTCAGGCAATCATTTGTGGCTTCGGTGGCTGGGCTGTTTGGCTGGCGGACTGACTGGCCCCTCCAATTCTCTGTCTCTCTAACTGACTGGCTGATGACAACAGTTTGTTGTTGCTGTTGTTGTTCTGTTCAGATAATAAGAAGCTAGCCAAAATGATGGTGGCAACAGATTTGGGGTGGTGGCCACCGCCACCACTACTGTTGTCGATGTTGCTCTGATGATGGATGAATGTGGTTGGAGGAGCAGCAGCAGAAATCCTCATTGTTGTTTTCGTTTCGCATTTTTTTTTTTTGCAGTTATTTAAAAACTCATTGAAATCTTTGTACCCTTTGATCACTCACTCACTGCTAAATCATGGAATCGGTGGAATGGAAGTGGTTACGCAGCAGTCGGCCAGAGCTCTGGGGCCAAGAAAAAATGTGTGTGCGTGTAGTTCGCCATGAGAAAGAAAAATTGTTTATGGACTCTAGGCCAAGTGGGCTTGCAGTAATTATTTCATCTTCATTTTTACAATAGCAAAAAAATGAAACAAGAACAACAACAATAACAACAAAATTGTTGTATTGTTGTACTCTTCGTGTAATTTGTATTTTTCTAATTGTTTGTAGGCCTATTTATCTATGTGTGCGTCAGTGTGTGTGTGCATTTATGATGATTATATGAATTAAGTTGAATATAAAAAAAATTCTGAATAAAAAAAATTGAAACTAAAACTAGGTCGAATTCTACAAAACAAAATAAAAAAAAACCCCCGAAGAACTTCAAAATCGTTGAACTATCGATATGAAGCCGAAATGCGAAGCGAGTCAGGCAGAGGCCAACATGGAAAAATGAAGCTATGTATGAAAAAGAAGAACAAGAAGACCTATCGATGATGTTGATGATGATGATGATTGTATGCATATCATACAAAATGACGTCGAACAACAACATGAAGAAGAAGCAGCAGCAATAAATGAGTATTATAAACCAACAACAACAGCAACTACAACCATTGAAATTATGATGATGTTGATTGAATCCGTATAATTAAATTAGAACAAAACTTTCAATTTAGAAAAAAATATGTATGTATGTATGTTGATGAATTATAAAAAAGTGGGAAGAAGAGTGGTTGGGGAGGAGTGGGGGAGGAGTGGGGGTAGACTACAGAGTGAGGAGTTGTGGGGTAGGCCTACCATCATGATTTCCATATGATTGAGCGTTGATAAATAAGTACAAATGTTGCTGACTATCAGAGAGAGAGGGGGAAAACTTGAAAGGGGTAATGTGGCTGTGGCACGCACTTGTAATTATTAGGGTGGTATGAAAATTTCGAGAAAAATATTTTTTTATATTTTTTTTTTTAGAATACTTACATTGCATTTCAACATCGTCTTCAAAAAGGGGTTTCTGTAAAAAAAAGAAAGAAAAAAAATAAATAATTTATTTGAACAAATATTGGGAAGATTTTTTCAAAATTTTTTTCTATAGAAAATTTAATTTTTTATTGTTTTTCTTAAAAAAATCGATCTATGGAAAAAAATGAAAAAATATAAAAAATAGTTGAAAAAAAATATAATTTGTTTTTGTTTAAAAGCTATTTAAAAACCAGTGAGCGGAGCAGTATAGTCGGACGGGGCCGACCATATAATACCCTACACAACTTCCACGAAAATCTAACTTTCTGCGGTCCTATATTCTGAGCTTGGGCAATATTTCACGATATTTGCACACTTTTGACTGGTTAGAGGTCAGCAATTGTTACTAATAATCAGTACAGCCCCTCTAATTACTTGTCCCTTCACCATGGGTTGTGTTGTGATGTTCGGCTTTCGACTCGTAAAGTACAAATAATTAAGTTTTCGGTCCACTTCATCCGAAAAAATATTATCTTATATCACCTAAAATTTTAGGCGTTGTCCTTGACCATAACTGGAACCTCATGCAACATTTCAAAGCGATCAGCGCTATATTTCCGCCCTCCAGTGTGGTAATAGGTTACTAAATAATATATGAATACTTAGGCACCTGTAAATATTTAAGTGTAACTCCCGCATCCGAGTACCTACGACTATATAATTGGTATCAATTTAAAGGTCAACCGCTCCTCTTGGATATTCTATCAACTTCTAGGGACTATGTCCTTCAGTGGTAAATATATACGCTTTGGAATACAAATTTTGTAATTTTTCACACAAAAGTTAGGGTCCATTTGACCCGCTAAATGTTGACCTATCTTTATCAAAACAGGCATGCTTATTCTTTGGCCAGATCCCCTTCTCCATGCAAAAATTCGCGGTGTTTGGGTAATAATTACGACCTCTGGAGCGACCAGAAAAACCGAAAAAAAATAAAGTTTTTGGTCCATTGCATCCCTTAAATATTAACCGATCTTTTCCAAAAACAATAGGGGTCTTCATTGGCCAGAACCCATCCTACATGCAAAATTTCGTGAAGATTGGTCCATAACTGTGGCCTGTATCGTGTTTACAAATTATAATGGACAGACGGACGGACACACATGTCTAGATCGACTCAGCTAGTCGAGATATGACGATCGGTATACTTAAAGGTGGGTCTAGGACCAATATTTCGCGGCGTTACAAACTTTTGGGGCTGCACAAAGCTATAATACCCTGACAACATAGTTGTGTAGGGTATAATAATAATTTTTTTTGTTTTTTTAATATTTAAAAATCTTCCGGCCCTTAGTTTTTTTTACTAAATAAACTCTCCTTTCAGGCCCAAAAAATATTTAAAAAAACTAGCATATGCCCGCTACTTCGTTGCCGAATGTGGGTAATATATTTTTTACAGAAAACTGCATATGCCAGAAAAACTAAACAATCCACACATTAATATCGACCATAAATTGAATTTGAGTGCCATTTAGTACCAAATTTCATGATTCGAGCTCTAAAGGTTCACCCAAATCCAAATTTTACCAAATTTAGTTCCATTTAACACAAATTATTTCCAAGAGTACCCATCTCAACAATCCAACCAAACTTCCTGCATACCCCGATCCTACTCCCTCATAATGATTCCAAATTCAAATTTCAGGATTCCAAGTCTATGGTTCACCCACAATTCAATTTGTACTAAATATAGTACACAGTAGTACGAATTTCCAAAACTTCCTACTTAACCCAAACCAACAACTCCACAATAATCCCAACACCAAGTTCCAGGATTCCAATTCGATCTGTTTGCAAACAATTCAAATTGTACTAAATTTAGTACACAGTAGTATCAGTGATCCTAATCGAAGTTCTAAAACTTCCTACATACCCCAAACCTATACCCCCACATTGATTTAAATCCATGTTTCAGGATTCCAATTCTATCGTTTCGCCCACAATTCAAATTGTACCAAATTTAGTACACAATAGTACGAATTTCCAATACTTCTTACTGAACCCAAACCTACTGATCCTAAATCAAAATTTCAGGATTCTAACTCTATCACTACACCCACAATTTAAATTGTACCAAATTTAGTACACAGTAGTACGAATTTCTAACACAAACCTTCTTAACACAAACCTACACCCCAATAGTGATCCTAAATCCAAGTTTCAAGATTCCAACTCTATCGATTCACTCACCATCCAAATTGTACCAAATTTAGTACACAGTAGTACGAATTTCCAAAACTTCCCAAATACCCCAATCCTACATCGCCACAGTGATCCTAAATCCAAGTTTCAAGATTCCAACTCTATCGATTCACTCACCATTCAAATTGTACCAAATTTAGTGCACAGTAGTACGAAGTTCTAAAACCTCCTTATTACCACAAACCTATACCCCCATAGTGATCCTAAATCAAAAGGATTCCATCTCTTTATGGGATCACCGACAATTCAAATTGTACCAAATTTAGTACACAGTAGTACCATAAACTTCATACAAACCCCAATCCGACCCCCCCATTGATCCTAAATCCAAGTTTCAGGATTCTAACTCTATCGGTTCACCCACAATGTACTAAATTTAGTACACAGTAGTACGAATTTCTAAAACCTACACCACAACAGTGATCTTACATACAAGTTTCAGTATTCCAACTCTATCGCTTTACCCACAATTTAAATTGTACCAAATTTAGTACAATTTCTAAAACTTCCCACTTACCCAACCCTATATCCCCACAGTGATCCCAAATCCAAGTTTCAGGATTCCAACTCTATCGGTTCAACCACAATTTCAAAATCCTCCAACTTTATCGCTTCACCCACAATTCAAATTGTACCAAATTTAGTACACATATAAGTACAAATTTCTAAAACTTTTAAATATCTTCAATGTTACACCTGAAAAGTTATCCAAACTCCGAATTTCATGATTCATTGTTCCCGCTCTATCGGTTCACCCAAATCCAAACTATACCGATTATAGTACGATTTGGTACTTTTTGTACCCATAAGTAAAAAATTTCCAAAACTACGTTCATATCTCTTTCCTACACTCCGACGGTAATGTTAATTTCAAATTCCAGGATTCCACCTCGATACAAATCGATGTAACAAATATAGTACCATATAGTACTAAATTAAATATGTACCAAATATAGTACCATATAGTACTTTTCGTACACATAAGTACACGCTTTCAAAAACATCTCCTTAAATAGATCCTACATCTCAAGCCTTATTCGCATTCCAAATTTCACGTTTTTTAGCTCTATCCATTCACATGCTACGAAATTGTACCAAATTTAGTACATTTTAGTACTTTTCGCATACTTATAGTTGGAATGTACAAAAAAAAACCCCTTTGTTATATCTATTATACACTCCATCAGTGACACTCATTTACAATTTTAGAGTTCTAGCTCGACCGGTTCCCCAAAAATATAAATGGTATCACATTTAGTACTATTTAGTACATTTCGTACCGTTCTAGTATGAATTTCCAAAAAAAAAACCAAGAGTGGACCAAGAGTGACCCTTACTCAAAATTCTAGCTTCAGCCGTTTCGTCTGGGCGTTGATGAATCGTCTCGGCGTTGATGAATCGTCTCGGCGTTGATGAATCGTCTCGGCGTTGATGAATCGTTAATCGTTGTTGTTGGGCATGATTTCTTTTTACGTTTGCAAATTTGTTTGGTCCTTCGACCAAGAAATGTCATGCTGGAGTATCACATATCCTTTTGAGGTATTCCTTGTCTTGTGTCCCTTATTATTATCCTCTTTCTTTTTTTTTGTATTTATTTTTTTAATAAGCCATTAAAATGGAAATTATTTGGAACCTGTATTCCGTTTGCTTATTAACAATTCTTCGAATTTTGTTGAGCCAAAGGAAGAATGGAAGAATGAATTGAAAGAAGAATAACCAATTAAAATTGTTCGCTTTTTTACTTACTTACATATGTATCAATTAAATACAATACAATCGAATTTTCCGGTCTCCTATCAAACAAAAAAAAAAAAAGAAAAATCCTCCCACCCGGCGAACAACGCCTTCCTGCCAATCGCTTTTCGTTTTTGGGAGCCATATGTTGCTCGGTGTGTGTGTGTGTGTGTTCGAAGGAAATTCTTTTGTTTCAAATCAAATAAAACGATGAAGGAAACCCCACCACTGAAGGTTGGGGAATTTCTTTCGATTTCGATATTTGTTTTTTTTTTGGGAAATCGAAGAAATTCGCCATTGTTGCGTTGCTGCTACGACTGTCAAAGAAACGACAATTTCCAGAAATACGCAACGCATTGTTGCCATCATTGTCTGTGCCAGTTCGATTTGAAATTGAATTCCATTCAAGCGGAAATTTGCTGGAGCACAAAAAAAGGAAAGGAAACCCGAAAATGTTTCTTCGTTTTCTTTTTTGGGAAGGAAAATTAAGAAAAAAAGAAATGTGGGGCCAAAAAAATTCTACTTCGTTTAAATTCAATAAAGAAGGTATTTGAGAAAAAACCAGTAAGGAAAGTAGTAAAGTCGGACGGGGCCGACTATATGATACCCTTCACCACTATGGGTATATTAAACAGGACTATTAACATGAAATTGGATGAAATAAAATATGTGATATTTATCTAAATGTGAATCTACCTAGATCTATCCATAAAGTATGTAAATCGACTTCAAACAAATATAAATAGGTCATCCGTTGGGCTATGTCTGTCAAATTTCGTGCAAATCGAAAGATATATAGCGACTTTGGTCCACCATTTACATGAAATCGGACGAAACTATATATGGGAGCTATATCTAAATCTGGACCGATTTTCTCGAAACTTGGCAGACATCATTCTAGGCTCAATTCAGTACGTTATGCCAAATTTCGTGCAAATCGAAAGATATATAAGGACTTGGGGCACCATTTACATGAAATCGGACGAAACTATACATGGGAGCTATATCTAAATCTGGACCGATTTTCTCGAAACTTGGCAGACATAATTCTAGGCTCAATTCAGTACGTTATGCCAAATTTGGTGCAAATCGAAAGATATATAGGGACTTTGGAGCACCATTTACATGAAATCGGACGAAACTATATATGGGAGCTATATCTAAATCTGAACCGATTTTCACGAAACTTGGCAGACATCATTCTAGACCTAATTGATTAGGCTGTACCAAATTTCGTGCAAATCGAAAGATATATAGCGACTTTGGTCCACCATTTACATGAAATCGGACGAATCTATATATGGGAGCTATATCTAAATCTGGACCGATTTTTTCGAAACTTGGCAGACATCATTCAAGGCTCAATTCAGTACGTTATGCCAAATTTCGTGCAAATCGAAAGATATATAGGGACTTTGGGGCACCATATACATGAATTCGGACGAAACTATACATGGGAGCTATATCTAAATCTGGACCGATTTTCTCGAAACTTGGCAGACATCACTCTAGACCTAAATGATTAGGCTGTATGCCAAATTTCGTGCAAATCGAAAGATATATTGGGACTTTGGGGCGCCATTTACATGAAATCGGACGAAACTATATATGGGAGCTATATAGAAATCTGGACCGATTTTCTCGAAACTTGGCAGACATCTCTCTAGGCTTAATTCAGTACGTTATGCCAAATTTCGTGCAAATCGAAAGATATATAGGGACTTTGGTGCACCATTTACATGAAATCGGACGAAACTATATATGGAAGCTATATCTAAATCTGGACCGATTTTCACGAAACTTGGCAGACATAATTCTAGACCTAAATGATTAGGCTGTACCAAATTTCGTGCAAATCGAAAGATATATAGGGACTGTTTACATTAAATCGGTTAAATATATATATGGGAGCTATATCTAAATCTGAACCGATTTTTCCCAATTTCAATAGGGTTCGTCCTTGGGCCGAATAAGTGACCTATGCCAAATTTCATCCAATTCGGATCATAAATGCGACCTGTACTTTGTTTACAATTTAACATGCACAGACAGACGGACGGACGGACATGCATAAATCGACTTAGAAAGTGATTCTATGCATATTCTCAAAAGGAACTATGGGTCTATCTCGTTTCCTTTTGCCTGTTACAAACATATGCACAAAGACATAATACCCTGTACCACAGTGTGGTGAAGGGTATAAAAATGTGGGGCCAAAAAAATTCTTCGTTTAAATTCAATAAAGAAGGTATTTTGAAAAAGAAGAAAATGGAGAAAATCTCTTCACAGCCCTAAAAAAGTGAGAAAATAAGCCAGCTAATCTTTAATTACCAGGGACCAGGTGTCTGTTGTTATCCTTAATAATGCAGCCGAACAAAAAAAAACCCAGCCTTGGGCACTTCACATTGCCTTTCCCTGGGAAATCTGTTGAGCCCCCCTGTGAAGTGCGAACGAAGAACAAATCTCTGCCAGCTACTAGACAAGGTGTTAAAAACGACTAAGTCCTTTTTTATTACTTTTCCTGCCCCCCCTTCCACCTCTGCTCAACATGTTATTAAGGCATTTTGGGAACAAGGATTATTACTTGTCGCCTACTCCAAAACAACAACAACAAAAAACTCTGAAAGGAACCTTCTGTTTAACATTAACGTCCTTATCACTAAATCATGTTTTCGTGGAAAGAAAAAAAAAAATAGCCGAACTCCCAAGGATGCTCCCACATTGTCTCAAATTTTTGACCGAACCATACTGCAACATATGTCTGGTGGTTGTCTCCCTGAGTTGTTATCTCTCCATCAAACTCGTTTGGAATCGTTTTCAGTTTCTGTTTTTTTTTTTCGAATAACTCATAATGTTGCCCTGCCAACTATGACACATAATTTGACAGGATAATAATTTATGGGTTCAGACGACATAACGGGTAGGAGTTAGGAGAGTGCGTGAGAAGAGAAAGCGAAAGGCATCCCTACTGAGTCAAACTCAAACTGAACCAAAAAAAAAAAACACACACACACGCATGGCTCCATATGTTGTGGACGAGAAGAAAACCAGACCAGGCTGCCTGGCTGGCCTCGACTAAGTGGCGACAAAAATCCTTTCGACGGAATAATTTCATGTAATATTTAATGTGTATCTCTGTGTGTGTGTGTCGTCATTGTGCGTTTTAATGATATATGACATTGTTGTTTCGATTTTCAACATTTTTAAGTGGGTGTTATCTGTTCGAATAAATTCTGAAATTCTCTTTCTAAACGGCAACTTGTGTGCGGAGAGGGGAAACATCGAAAACTCCCCTCATTAGTACCCAAAAATTAAAAAGTGAAAAAAATATCGGGCATAGAAATTGAACATTTAATTAATATTCGTGTCTTCAATTCATTTGAACATATGACATGCATACATACTGACACACATATACACACATTTTGTTTTAATTAAATGCTACATAGACATTTTACAATACAGGCAGAACCTCATTTGTAATGTAGTAGTGTTTTTTTCGATTAATGAATTAATTATTTTGAAATGGGAATTCGAATAAATGATACAAAGAAAGTCCATGAAAATCATAACCCATTCGTAGAAATATTTTGGTGGAGACATTTTAGACATGACATGACATGTAGCAAACTTCGAAAATAAAAATATATTTTTTAATTGAGAAAAATGGGGTGGCATTGAGGAAATATAAAAAATCGAGGAATGCATTTTTTTTTTTTTTTTGTGCCTTAGGGAGACCTTATATTCCCTTCTGTAAAACAGAGAATATAGGAAAAAATTTCCGGAGTATAGAATAATATATTTTCTTGTTTCTTTTTTTTATAGGAAAAAAAAAAATAGTAAAGCTATGACCACAACATTTTTATAGAATAAATGTAAAGAGCAGAAAAATTCTCAGATAGACAAAATTCTCAGATCTTGAATATATATTTTTCTAAAGGCCAGAACTCTCTCAAGCAGAAGGCGAAAATTTATTTTTATAAAAAAAAAATCCGACAATTTGTTTTCCTTTGAAAAAATCGCATAAGCTAAAAACTAATTTTTTCTGTAGAAACAAATTCTGTGGTACAGGGTATTATGTCTTTGTGCATATGTTTGTAACAGGCAAAAGGAAACGAGATAGACACACGGTTTCTTTTGAGAATATGCATAGAATATCTTTCTAAGTCGATTTATGCATGTCCGTCCGTCCGACCATCCGCCCGTCTGTCCGCCTGTCTGTCCATGTTGTAAACATTGTAAACAAAGTACAGGTCGCATTTTCGATCCGAATTGGATGAAATTTGGCATAGATCATGTATTTGGACCAAGGACGAACCCTATTGAAATTGGGAAAAATCTGTCCAGATTTAGATATAGCTCCCATATATATTTTCGCCCGATTTAAGGTAAATGGTGCACCAAACTACCTATTTATCATTCGATTTGCACGAAATTTGGCACAGCGCGCTTAATTGAGTTTAGAATGACGTGTGCTAAGTTTCATGAAAATCGGTTCAGATTTAGATATAGCTCCCATATATATTTTCGTCCGATTTAAGGTAAAGTACCTATATATGATTCGATTTGCACGAAATTCGGCATAGCTTACTGAATTGGGTCTAGAATGATGTGTGTTAAGTTTCATGAAAATCGGTTCAGTTTTAGATATAGCACCCATATATATTTTCGTCCGATTTAATGTAAATGGTGCACCAAAGTCCATATATATCTTTCGATTTGCACGAAATTTAGCATAGCGTAAGGAATTGAGTCTAGAATGATGTGTACTAAGTTTCGTGAAAATCGGTTCTGATTTTTATATAGCTCGCATATATATTTTCGTCCGATTTAATGTAAATGGTGCACCAAAGTTCCTATATATCTTTCGATTTGCACGAAATAAGGCATAGAGTAATAAATTAAGTCTAGAGTGATGTGTGTTAAGTTTCATGAAAATCGATTCAGATTTAGATATAGCTCCCATATAAATTTTCGTCCGATTTAAGGTAAATGGGGCACCAAAGTTCATATATGTCTTTCGATTTGCACGAAATTTGACATAGCTTACTGAATTGGGTCTAGAATGATATGTGCTAAGTTTCGTGAAAATAGGTTCAGATTTAGATATAGCTCCCATATATATTTTCGTCCGATTTTAGGTAAATAGTGCACCAAAGTCCAGATTTAGATATGATATAGTAGGTGCACCAAAGTCCCTTTATATCCTTCGATGGGCACGAATTTTGGCGCAGCGTACTAAATTGGGTCTAGAATGATGTGTGTTAAGTTTCGTGAAAATCGGTTCAGATTTAGATATAGGTCCCATATATATTTTCGTCCGATTTAAAAAAAATGTTGCTCCGTCTGGCTTTTGAACTTTCCTTACTGATTTTAATTAGTTTCGCTTACAAACATACTAGGACAGTTCGGAAAGTTCTTCCATACTTTCATCTCTGTTATGAACACACGGTAAATTTTGTTTCAATCTGGCAACTCCTTCATATAGAAACAGGTGTTCAAAAAGAGACCCATCCGCAATTTGTTTACAATAGAAAAATTAGAATTGGGTGCTTTCATTGTAAAAAAAATTGCGGATACGTCTTTTTTGAACACCTGTTTCTATATGAAGGAGATCAGTAAAAAAGAAGCGTCGATTTAAAAAAAAAAAAATTATGTAATTTTGTAGGTACCCAAGCGGTGTAGATTTTTTAAAAGAAATATTTTTGGAAGTACCAAAGAAGCGTGAGGACCAATTGGTTCCATTGAGAGACCTTAGAAAAATATTAAAAACAAGGCGTATTGCGTTTTTTATTTTTTTTTAGAAAAAATTCCTGGTTACTTCAAAAAATATATTTTTGTAAAAAATCCATGCTTTGTGTTTTCTTCAAAATAATATTTTTTTAAATATATGTTTTAAAAAAATCCACATCTTGACGATTTATAAAAAATATTCTTTAAAAAAGCCACGCCTTTTGTTTTACCCTCAAACATTTTTTTAAAAAATCCGCGCCTTGTGTTTCACTTCAAAAACTTTTCTTTTAAAAAGTACACGCCTTGTGTTTACTTCAACAAATATTTTTCAAAAAATATTATTTAAAAAAAAATTATTTTTTTTTAAAATGCACTCTTCTCTTTTAATAAAAAAAGAAATGTTTTTTTCTCAATTTCAAAATTTGTGTTGCTTTAAAAAACACCACCACAAAAATTTATTAAACATTTTTTTTTCTTATAATTATTAGAATATTTTTTTCACATTAAAAGAAACCTTTGGCACTTGTTAGAATATTTATTAATTTATTTTTATTTAATCACCTTCACTATATGTTTATTTTTTAATTTAATTTATTTATTTTTTTAATTTTATTTATTTATTTTTTTTTTTCGTTCAAAAATTAAGAGTTGATCTGCAAGGCTTGAAGTTTACAAAACAAATGAATTTGAATTATTTTTTGTACAAAATACAACACAAGTTGCAGCAACGCCTCCCTAACGCCTCACTGCTGCCCTTCATCCCCCCACCCACCAACACACTATCCTAGTACACATGACAAAAACTATCCATAGCTATCCTTCTACAATAAAATTGTAATCCACCATCCATTCATCCGTCCGTCCAGCCATCCAATCAATAAAAAATAAAAAGATATGTTAAGAATGGAAAATAAAAAATAAAAAAACAGAAACAATCATGTCATGCCCGGGATTCGAAATAATTGCCATTTGTTTATAAATAAATAACCAAAATGACAACTAAATAAGCTCATTAGAAAGGAAGTCATCACCTTTTTGTGAGCCGGAACATAAAATATTTTATTCATCTCGTTGGGGAACAAACAATGGCAAACCACCTCCCAACACCCCCAAAAAGTGCTCCCTCCCCAACTGCCCCCTTCAAAATGATTTGTTTTCATTTCCTTTTTTTCTGTTTGGAAACTAAAAATAAATTTTAAAAATGCTTTTGTAGGGATTTTCATTTTTTTCATTGAAAATAATTTTTTATGAGGAATCAACAACAACAACAGCAACATTCTCGGAATAATCCTCTATATGGAAAAAAGTTTTTTTCTTTGTAAATTTCCTATATTTTTTGTTACAACAACAACAACAACATACCTATAATAAAAATCCATACATGTTGTTGGCGGGTGGGTGAGTAAGTTTGTATCTCCCATCCTCCGGTGCCCTCAACTTTAACTAACAACAACAGCAGCATAAAAACAATCCATTAAATCCACTCCTGTGTTCACCCGCCCTGTCACCCCTCATATTTTCTTGTTCTGCTGCTGCTGTTGTTGTTGTTTGTCCAATGACAAATTTTAAAATAACTGTGAAAAACTCCACCTGTTTAAATATATACAAATTCTCATACACTCCCACCGACAACTATATAAACTTACATACCTACATATATATGTATATGATGAGTCCATATATATATATATATATATATATATGCGTAGAGATTACATGTGGCATGTTAATGTGTGTGCGGCATTAAGATGTGATGGACTATTTTTTGATGATGTATAGTGTAGGAGAGAAATATATCGGGCGAGATGTTGAGGAAGAGAGAGGAGGAAGGCCTTTCAAAAGGGGCCTTCAGCGACCTGAGGATTTATAGAAAAAAGTGTCTTTAGGTAGCTGAGATTTTTTTTAGAAAAGAAGAGTCCTCAAGGACCTTGAGGATTTTTTTTTGAAAAAGTGTCCCCAGGAGCTGAGGATTTTTTTTTTCTATAGAAAAAAGTGTCCTCAGACAGCTGAGGAATTTTTTTCTATAGAAAAAAGTGTCCTCAGACAGCTGAGGAATTTTTTTCTATAGAAAAAAGTGTGCTCAGTCAGCTGAGGAATTTTTTTTCTATAGAAAAAAGTTTCCTCAGGGACCTGATGATTTTTTTTTTCTATTCGAAAAAAGTGTCGTCAGGGACCTGAGGATTTTTTTTCTATTGAAAAAAGTGTCCTCAGGCTGCTGAGGAATTTTTTTCTATAGGAAAAAGTGTCCCCAGTCAGCTAAGGAATTTTTTTCTATAGAAAAATGTCTCCTCAGCTGAGGAATTTTTTTCTATAGAAAAAAGTCTCCTCAGGGACCTGAGGATTGTTTTTCTATAGAAAAAAGTGTCCTCAGTGAACTGAGGAATTTTTTCTATAGAAAAAAGTGTTCTCAGTGAACTGAAGAATTTTTTTTTCTACAGACCTAAGGAATTTTTTTTCTATACGAAAAAAGCGTCCTCAGGGACCTGAGGAATTTTTTTCTATACGAAAAAAGTGTTCAGGGACCTGAGGAATTTTTTTCTAAACGAAAAAAGTGTCCTCAGGGACCTGAGTAATTTTTTTCTTTACGAAAAAAGGGTCCTCAGGGACCTGAGGATTTTTTTTCTATACGAAAAAAGTGTCCTCAGTCAGCTGAGGAATTTTTTTCTATAGAAAAGTGTCCTCAGTCAGCTGAGGAATTTTTTTTCTATAGAAAAAAAGTGTCCTCAGTCAGTTGAGGAATTTTTTTTCTATAGAAAAAAGTGTCCTCAGTCAGAGGATTTTTTTTTTCTATAGAAAAAAGTGTCCTCAGGGACCTGAGGAATTTTTTTCTATACGAAAAAAGTGTCCTCAGTGAACTGAGGAATTTTTTCTATACAAAAAAGTATCCTCAGGTAGCTGAGGAATTTTTTCTATGGAAAATATTATCCTCAGGAACCTGAGGATTTTTTTCTATAGAAAAAGTGTCCTCTGTCAAATGAAGATTTTTTTTGAAGAAAGTGGCCTGAAGATTTGTTTCTATAGAAAAAATTGTCCTCAGGGACCTGATGATTTTTTTTCTATAGAAAAAAGTGTCCTCAGAGACCTGAGGAATTTTTTTTATAGAAAAAAGTGTCCTCAGAGACCTGAGGAATTTTTTTCTATAGAAAAAATTGTGCTCAGAGACCTGAGCAATTTTTTCTATAGAAAAAAGTGTCCTCAGAGACCCGAGGAATTTTTTTCTATAGAAAAAATTGTCCTCAGGGACCTGAGGAATTTTTTTCTATAGAAAAAATTGTAGGAAAAAAGTGTCCTCAGTCAGCTGAGGATTTTTTTCTATAGAAAAAATTGTTTTCAAAAGTTCAAGCCTCTCTGAGGGTCTTTTGAGGCCCCTTTCATTCTTAAATAATTTTTTTAAGGTCTTCCCTCCCTCCTCATTCTTCTTCTTCTTGATTTTTTTATTATTAACATGTCTCTTCCGAGGCTTTTCTTGTTATTGTTGTTTTTTATGTTGTTGTTCGGAGATTTACAACAATATTTGTCATAAAGTGAACTTAAAAACTTAATAATACTACAGCGGGCAGCATCATTCGGAAAAACAAGCAATCATATGCCGAAAGGCAGCAGCATCATCAGCATGTCAACAACAACAACAACAATTCTCTCCAGTCAGGCACACAATGAAGTCGTAACACCAGGCGGGCCACTCCACAGAAACAAAAACAAACAACAACAGCAAAGGTGTTATTTTTAGAGTCCATATATGTTGACGATGTGGATCTGGTTGATGCGTGATGTTGTTGTTGCTTTTTGTTTTTGTAAGGGGGGGATTTATATGATTTATCTACGGAATTGTGTTCAGAGGTCGTTGGCGGCTGAAGAATCAACAAAAGCCGGCCTCTCTATGACATGTCATCGGCAAAAGATGATACATTGCCGGGTGGGGTGGGGAGGGTGGCGGTGGTGTAGTGAAGATGAAAGTGAGGATGGGGTATCAGAGCAGTGGTGAGCTGGCTGGATGGGTATTTAACAAAGTTTTTAACCAAAATAAACAGATTTGTTTATTTGCTCTTGGACTTTGTTGGGACTTTGCCGCCAAAAAGGCCCATTGACACGGCTAGACTATTTTTTTTTTTTCATTTTATTGGAACATCAACATCATACAGTGAACGTAAACACACACACAAACTCTCATATTCATGTGTGTCTATGTGTGTGTTTTTAAGCTTTTATGAGCAACCAGTGCCCTCCTCTGAGGCTTAAGTATCTTCGGAAAATCTATAGTGTTCCAACTTTCCATTAACAGATTTTTATTAGATTTCTATTTTTTGGGGACGTAGAAGTGGAGAGAGGGGGTGGTGGTTGAAGATGGGTCCATTTGCAGAGGATTTAAGTGGGAAAAAGGCAACTTTGACCCCACCCTCGTTCCATTCGCCCGCTGTCAATCACAAAAACTATTTTTATAATGTGTTCGGAAATTTTGAAAATATCAACTATGCTGTTTCAATACCCACCCCCTTCAACATCAAACACCAGGAAAAAACCCTCCGCCTCTAAAAAATTCGAGATGTCCCATTTCATAGACCCCCTAACATAGTTTGGTGTAAACGACAGTTTTTATATGAGATTTTTGCCGAACAATTGTTAGAGGTGTATGGTGAGAAGGAAGAGAAGAGGAGAGAAGTGAAGGGGGAAGGGAAGGACTTACAGGTTTCAATATTCCTTGTTTTTTGCTGTCGTCGTTGTTTAATTCACAACATTTCAATTGTCATTCTTCTTCTGTTGGCGAATAATTGAAAAACCCCAACACATTGTTCGGCAGTCAGTCAGCAGCACCCTGTGTTCTTTGAGAGGCATTTGAGAAGGTATTGGAGGCCTGTTTCAAGTGTCGGATGAAAATAACAACAGATGATGATGAGGAGGATAACAATACAACAAAAAAGAAATGAAATAAAAATCAAAATCAGTTTTATTTCATCGACTGAATGCCACCCGGCACACACACAGTGGGCTCATCATCAACCACACACGGTACGTGTGTGACAGCCCGTCAGTCAGTCAGCCACCAACAGGCAAGCAATAATCGCTCGCTCACAACACAAAAGCTAACCTCAAAAACAATGACAAGCGTGTTAACTATACATAGATGAGGAGTTTCATTCATCGAAAAAAAATAGAAAATAATAAAGCCACCAAGTTGGCAAGTTTGGAAATTAATCAAGAGGATTTGTAATGTTGTACCCAAGACAAGACAAAAACTCAGACAAAGAGTCAATCACACAGATGTGGCATAACGTGTAAGCCGATCTCTCGCTTCAATACCAGCCATGGTAGCGCATGTGATTGATTTTTCATATATTGTATTCTATCAATTGGTAGGAAAAGGGGTTGGCGAGGCTGGGCTGTTTTGTTGTCTACAAATAATAAAGCTTGTTTCAAGGACTGGTTATAATCTCCCAACCCTCAAACCCCCCTTCCACTACTGCTCGTTAGTTTATAATTGTCCAGAAAACAATAAGACATTATTTTTTTCGGCAGATGATTACAAGGTATTTATAAGCAGGGTTCATTTGTTCCAGTTCCATTTTTAGAACTTAATTGGAATTTAGGAATACAAAATAGCTCAGAAGTCCTTTGAGATTAAAAGTCCTTTGAGATAAAAACAAAATTTTTTGGGTTCCACACCAGCGTAAAAAAGTGTCCTCAGGGACCTGAGGAATTTTTTTCTATGCGAAAAAGTTCCCTCAGGGACCTGAAGAATTTTTTTCTATAGAAAAAAGTGTCGTCAGGCTAACTGAGGATTTTTTTTCTATAGAAAAAAGGTGTCCTCAGGGACCTGAGGATTTTTTTTTTCTATAGAAAAAAGTCTTCTCAGGGGACCTGACGAATTTTTTTCTATAAAAAGAGTCTTCAGGGACCAGAGGAAGTTTTTTTCTATAGAAAAAAGTGTCCTCAGGGACCTGAGGAATTTTTTTCTATACGAAAAAAGTGTCCTCAGGGACCTGAGGAATTTTTTTCTATACGAAAAAAGTGTCCTCAGGGACCTGAGGAATTTTTTTCTATAGAAAAAAGTGTCCTCAGGGACCTGAGGAATTTTTTTCTATACGAAAAAAGTGTCCTCAGGGACCTGAGGAATTTTTTTCTATAGGAAAAAAAGTGTCCTCAGTGACCTGAGGAATTTTTTTTTAGCAAAAAGTGTCTTCAGTGACCTGAGGAATTTTTTTCTATAGAAAAAAGTGTCCTCAGGGACCTGAGGAATTTTTTTCTGTAGGAAAAAAGTGTCCTCAGGGACCTGAGAAATTTTTTTCTATAGGAAGAAAGTGTCCTCTGGGACCTGAGGAATTTTTGTCTATGGACTTGAGAAAATTTTCTTCTATAGAAAAAAATGTACTCATCGTCCGGCAATTGTTTCTATATGTCCTCAGGGACCTGACGATTTTCTTTCTATTAAAAAAGTCCTCAGTGCCTGTAACATTTTTTATAGAAAAAAAATTTCCTCGGGGGTTCTGATGGAATTTTTTAATAGAAACCCATAAGGAAAGTAGTAAAATCGGACTGGGCCGACTATCACGAAACTAAACACACATCACTCTACACCTTATTCAGTACGCTATGCCAAATTTCGTGCAAATCGAAGGATATATAGGGACTTTTGGTGCACTATTTACCTTAAATCGGACGAAAATATATATGGGTGCTATATCTAAATCTGAACAGATTTTCACGAAACTTGAAACACATCACTCTACACCTTATTCAGTACGCTATGCCTAATTTCGTGCAAATCGAAGGATATATAGGGACTTCGGTGCACCATTTATCTAATAGCGGGCGAAAATATATATGGGAGCTATATTTAAATCTGAACCGATTTCTCCCAATTTCAATATGGTTCGTCCTTGGGCCAAATAAGTGACCTATGCCAAATTTCATCCAAATCGGATCATAAATGCGACATGTACTTTGTTAACAAAAATACATGGACGGACGGACGGACGGACATGCATAAATCGACTCAGAAAGAGATTCTGTGCATATTCTCAAAAGGAACCATGTGTCTATCTCGTTTCCTTTTGTCTGTTACAAACATATGCATAAAAACATAATACCCTGTACCACAGTGTGGTGAAGGATATAAAAAGTGTCCTCAGGGACCTGAGGAATATTTTTCTATGGGAAAAAGTGTCCTCAGGGACCTGAGGAATTTTTTGTATGGGAAAAAAAAGTGTCCTCAGAGACCTGAGGATTTTTTTTTTCTATAGAAAAATGTGTCCTCAGGGACCTGAGAAATTTTTTTTATGGGAAAAAAGTGTCTTCAGGGACCTGAGGAATTTTTTCTAGGGGTAAAAAGTGTCCTCAGGGACCTGAGGAATTTTTTTCTATAGGAAAAAAGTGTCCTCAAGGACCTGAGGAATTTTTTTTCTATAGGAAAAGTATCCTTAGGAACCTGAGGACATTAAAAACTGTTTTTAAATATCCAGAATTTTTTCAAAACTACTTACCCAGAAGGCCGTGTTTAAATATTTATATGGAGAGTTTATTTACAACGTACCTGAAATGAAAAAGAAATGAAGATACTTAGCATTTTTTGTTTAAATTTTAAATTGAAGTTTTTAGGCCTACTAATGTCCTCCGCAAAGAATGCCTGAAATAATTCCTTACTTAACCCTATACTTTATTTCATTAACAACATCATTACGTTCCTAAAAATTCCTGCCACTGTTATCCTTCGGTGAGCATTGTCTCTGGCATGCCCCACATAATAGAAGACATATAAATTCTCTAGTTACCCCCCCCCCCCAAACTTCTTTTACTAATGTGACAGCTTTATTTTCCAATTGTGGACCCCCAACCCCCCTCTCTCTGTCACACTCTGCATATGGACGCCAAAGAACAACAACCACAACTCAACTCTAATGTCTCCAAAGTTCCATCATCAGAGTTGTAAAGGCAAAACAACGACGACGACGACATCATCATCATTGCCACCGCTACTTGTATCCCTTTCCAATGGCTCCCCCCAGCCCCCGTCCGAACACTCTTTACTAAAAACTCCTCTTCATTTAGCACTTTGACAATACTTCGAGGTTTTTTTTTAGGAAAAATGCCAATGTTAAAAAAAGAAATTCTTTGAAACGTTTTCGAAACCTACTTTGCCTATAAGGAGGACGACACTGCAACACGACACAGAAACTCCATCCAGGAATGGAGTGCGGGAGTCTGGGTAGACGTCATCATCATCATCGTCGTCGTCACCGACATCCACAAAAGGAAATGGCAGAGGAAGGAATGAATGTTTTATTTATGGAACAAAAGAAATTTTAAAATGGAAAAATACTTATGTGTGTGAGCGGGAGTTTGTTGGGGTGTGTGTGAGTGAGAGAAAGAGAGAGAGGACGACAGAGTGGTGTGTGGAGGGCTTTATGTCGAGTACTTTGCATAAGGATGCTGAGAATGTGAAGTGATGTGATTGAAATGGTCTCATGAAAACCCATAAAAATTTTGACATAAAGGCGACATGGTTATTTTTCGATGGAAGGAGTGGTGGGAGGGGGAGTACAACAGCTTTCATTTTCTTCAAGTTCGACTCTCTGCCTGTCTTGGTCCTTTTGCCTTAATTTGTTGTTTGTTGTGAAGAGGGGGGGTACTTATTATTTTGTCGCCACTGTTATTGCAGTTGTGGGCTTCCCCTTGATTTTTTTTCAAATCATTTCAAAATTTTTGTTGTTGTTGCTGTTGTTGTATTCTGTTCACATTTTTCAATTTTTGTTTTTTTGTGAAATAAATTTTGTAATACTTTATGAGTGATGCTTGAAAATTGCAAACATAAGCACATAAGCCCCTCTCCCACAAATGAAATACTTAAATGCAGAGAATTGTTCGAGGTCCTACTCCAGATTCGAGTAGTCCAAAAAAAAATGGATTTTATTGAGTATTTGAACAATTCATATTCATATGCAACCACAGCCACAGCAAAATGGTGCGACATTTGTCGGAAGTGGAAGGAGGGAGGGAGGGAGCGTAGAAGCGAGTATACGGACTAGCGTTGACTCCGTGTTTTTGTCACAATGTGTTGTGGCTCACTGGGAGGTAGGGTCTGTCTAGCAGGATAACAATGGCACAGTGGAGGATAGAAAAATATATATTTTTTTCAAGGTCCAAAAAAATCTGTATTAAAAAAAATATTTTTCAGGGTCAGGGACTTTTTAAAAAATATTTTTTGAGATAGGCGTGGATTTTTATACCCTTCACCACACTGTGGTACAGGGTATTATGTCTTTGGGCATATGCTTGTAACAGACAAAAGGAAACGAGATAGACACATGGTTCCTTTTGAGAATATGCATAGAATTACTTTCTGAGTCGATCCGTCCGTCTGTCCGACCGTCCTTCCGTCCATGTTAAATTGTAAACAAAGTACAGGTCGCATTTATGATCCGATTTGTATGAAATTTAGCACAAGTCACTTATTTGGCCCAAGGACTAACCCTACTGAAATTGGGAAAAATCGGTTCAGATTTAGATATAGCTCCCATATATATTTTCGTCCGATTTAAGGTAAATGGTGTACCAAAGTCCCTTAATATCTCACGAAATTTGGCACGGCGTAATGAATAAGGTCTATACTGATGTGTGTTAAGTTTCCTGAAAATTGGTTCAGATTTAGATATAGCTCCCATATATAATTTCGTCCGATTTAAGGTAAATGGTGCGCCAAAGTCCCTTAATATCTTTCGATTTGCACGAAATTTGGCACAGCGTAATGAATTAGGTATGGAAATATGTGTGCCAAGTTTCCTGAAAATCGGTTCAGATTTAGATATAGCTACCATATATATTTTCCTCCGATTTAATGTAAAAGGTCCACCAAAGTACCTATATATCTGCCGATTTGCACGAAATTTGGCACAGCGTAATAAATTAGGTATGGAATTATGTGTGTTAAGTTTCCTGAAAATCGGTTCAGATTTAGATATAGCTCCCATATATATTTTCGTCCGATTTAATGTAAATTGTGCACCAAAGTCCCTAAATATCTTTAGATTTGCATGAAATTTGGCACAGCGTAATGAATTAGGTCTATAAATATGTGTGTTAAGTTTCCTGAAAATCGGTTGAGAT
The DNA here is from genome assembly GCF_032173495.1 of Musca vetustissima. Classification (NCBI taxonomy): domain Eukaryota; kingdom Metazoa; phylum Arthropoda; class Insecta; order Diptera; family Muscidae; genus Musca; species Musca vetustissima. The sequence goes on from NW_026873333.1 coordinate 74,734, forward strand.
TTAGATATAGCTCCCATATATATTTTCGTCCGATTTAATGTAAATGGTCCACCAATATATATATCTTTCTATTGCACGAAATTTGGCACAGCGTAATGAATTAGGTCTAGAATAATGTGTGTTAAGTTTCCTGAAAATTCATTACACTATGCCATATATATTTCGAGCAAATTGAAAGATATATAAGGACTTTGGTGCACCATTTACATTAAATCGGACTAAAATGTATATGTGTGTTATATCTGAAAATTTGAAGATTAGATATCTCCCGAAACTTTACACACACCATTCTATACCTAATTCATAACACTATGTCAAATTTCGAGCAAATCGAAAGATATATAAGGACTTTGGTACACCATTTACATTTAATAGGACGAAAATATATATGGGAGCTACATCTAAATCTGGACCGATTTTCAAGAAACTTAGCACACATCATTCTATACCTAATTCATAACACTATGTCAAATTTCAAGCAAATCGAAAGATATATAAGGACTTTGGTGCACCATTTACTTTAAATCGGACGACACTGTATATGGGAGCTATATCTAAATCTGGACCGATTTTCAGGAAACTTAACACACATCATTCTAAACTCAATTAAGTGCGCTGTGCCAAATTTGGCACAGCATAATGAATTAGATATATAAGATGTGTTTTAAATTTCCTGGAAATCGAAATTATATATAGCTATATATATTTTCGTCCGATTTTAATGTAAATGGTGTAGCACACATCATTCTATATATCATTGCCCTATGCGAAATTTGGCACAGCGTAATGAATTAGGTATGGAATTATGTGTGTTAAGTTTCCTGAAAATCGGTTCAGATTTAGATATAGCTCCCATATATATTTTCGTCCGATTTAATGCAAATGGTGCACCAAAGTCCCTATATATTTGTCGATTTCCACGAAATTTGGCACAGGGTACTGAATTAGGTATGAAATTATGAATGTTAAGTTTCCTGAAAATCGGTCCATATTTAGATATAGCTTCCCTATTTATGTTCGTCCGATTTAAGGTAAATGGTGCACCAGAGTCCCTATATATCTTTCGATTGGCACGAAATTTGGCAAAGCGTAATAAATTAGGTCTATAATGATGTGTGTTAAGTTTCCTGAAAAACCGGTTCAGATTTAGATATAGATTCTATATCTGACTATATGAAAAATTTAGTATCGGTTGCAGAATGACATGTTTTTGGATCCAATTTCATTTTATTGGTCCTTTAAAAATGCGATGTCTGTTAGGATTCATGTGTTGAATATACCCAAAGTGGCGAAGGGTATCATATAGTCGGCTCCGTCCGACTTTACTACTTTCCTTACTGGTTTTTTGAATCTACGCCTTTTGTAGTACCTCAAAAATATTTTTTTAAAAAATCCGTCTTAAAAATATTTAATTTTTGCCCTTCCCCTAAAATTTCATTATTGTTCATTTCCAAAATTTCATTTAAATTCAATTAACAAAAAAAACACGAAAATTTAGTTGTCAGTTGACAAGTTTAAAATTTCAAAACAACAACAACAACAAAAACGAAATGTTTGAAAATATTTAAATTAGATATTCATTAGTTATCCGAAAAGATGACAGCATTCGTTTTTTCACAGCTTCGAATGAACGAACAGCCACTTACAAATGTCAAATTGATTTCCACTGTCAAATTAATTTCTATTCCGATTCCAAAACAAAAACAACCCTCCACTGTTTGGTTGTTGTTGTTTTTATTTTTCGTTTCGGATGCATCTGCCTCATTCACATAATTTTTAAAGAGCAGCGACAGCATCGTCATCATCATCATCGGTAATGGTAGTGTTTCAATTTTTTCTGTTTCGATATACTTGAAAAATAAACAACCCTCTTTGCGAATGGAATGATCCGCCACGTTCGGCCATGGCGTTAAACAACAAACCCAAAGAATTCCCCAAAATAAAAAACGAAACGAAGTGGCAGGCCGGCTGACAGACAGACGTGGCAGCAAACACCACTTTACTAACTGTGGTGGCACATCAGTCAGTCACTCAGTCAGTTAGCAAAGGAAGCCTGCCATCCAGTCAGTTAGTCGTTCGTCCCCATCTCGTCATCAGCCATCAGTCAAAGTTGCAGGAAGCCTCCCGCCATTCCACCACTTAAAACCAGAAGCCCGAACTGCTTATTTTTTTTAAATAATGCTGACGACTTTTTTTATTTGGGGTTTGGAAATTACGGCTGATGATGATGCTCAGGCCCCTAGTTCATGTTATTGTGGTTGGTCGTATGCCATGTCGAATATATATTTTTTTTTCTTTTTTTGTTCCTACAGTCCTTGGCAGGTTAGAGTAATGTGAATGCGTGTGATTAATATTTTCCCCCATTCATTCCTTCATTCACTCACATATCTATCTCTTGGCCCATTCACAAATGTACAACAATTGAAATGAAAGGAAAGAATGAACGGAGGAAGAGGAACGAAGTAGGAAAAAATCATCAAGGTTCTCATAGTTCTGTTTTTATTTTTTTTTTCATTCTGCCCTTAACCGATGATGATGTTGGGGCCATGAAATGACTTTTCTTTTGTTTCGCAGCGAAACAGCACTCGAATATATCTTCACATGATTGTTGCATACCCCTCCGCTATTCTCCACCTATCCTCCCTCCTATCCTCCTCCTATCCCTTTTCTCGTCCTCTTCATTTTGATTGACTGTTGCCTGTCATGGCTGGACTAGCCTCACAAAAAAGTTATCTTCTTCATGGAGAAATAACATCCGCAAGATAACTCATTCTCGATTTGGACCTAAGAATGTTTTTATATTTTTTTCTCAAGTAGCAGATTTTCCTACCCTCCATTCTCAGCCCCTCTCCCCTCTTCACTTAGTCATAATAATGATCAAGTTTTTTTTTTAATAAACAATCAAATAAAATTATTTATCAGAAGTAGGGAAAAAAACATACATAAATCCATAAGCACTTGTATGTGTGTGAGTGTGCATAATTTAATATGTGCATGTGTGTGTGTGTCGGAGAGTTCGATTCGAACTCTCTTGGCCCACCAGCAAATAGTAAATGAATGTAAAAAGTAATTATTAATAAATTGCTCATGACCAATTAAGATGATGTTTGTTCTTTGCTAGGATTGTGTGGCTGGCTGGATGGCTGACAGTGCTGTCCGTCCATTCATCCATCCCCAACATATGGTATGAACGTACGGGTCCAGCACAAAAGACAGTAGTTGTAAAATGAAAAAAAAAAAATTGAAATTTGAAAAATTAAATTTTTTTTTTTGAAAAATATTTGTGAGAGTCCCTGGTCTTCCCTCTGCGTATGTCCCAGATGGGAGCTATATAAAAATCTGAACCGATTCCAACAAAACTTCGCATACATAAATATGGACCCAATTCAGAACTATGTGCAAAATTTTGTCCCAATCGGAAAAATATTGGGAGTTTGGTGCATCAATCACAAAATATCACACGAAACTATATATGGGAGCTATATCTAAATCTGAACCGATTCTAAAACACCTTCATATAAATAATTATGAACCTAATTCAGTCGCTGTGCAAAATTTTGTCCCAATCGGACAAATATTGGGATTTTGGTGCATCAATCACAAAAAATCGGACGAAACTATATATAGGAGCTATATCTAAATCTGAACCGATTCCAAAAAAAACTTCGCATACATAAGTATGGACCTGATTCAATACTCTGTGCAAAGTTTTGTCCCAATCATACAAATATTGGGAGTTTGGTGCATCATTCGCAAAAAATCGGACGAATCTTTATATGGAAGCTATATCTAAATCTGAACCGATTCCAAAAAAAACTTCGGATACATAAGTATGGACCTGATTCAATACTCTGTGCAAAGTTTTGTCCCAATCAGACAAATATTGGGAGTTTGGTGCATCATTCACAAAAAAAAATCGGACGAAGCTATATATAAGAGCTATATATAAATCTGAATCGATTTCCACGAAACTTTGCACACATCATTCTAGACTCAATTCAGTACGCTATGCAAAATTTCGTGCAAATCGAATGATATATAAAGACGTTGGTGAACCGTTTTCCTTAAATCGGACGGAGATATATATGGGAGCTATATCTAAAGCTGGACTATTTATTTAAAATCGGACAAAAATATATATGGGAGCTATATCTATATCTAAACCGATTTTCACGAAACTTTAAACATATCATTCTAGACTTAATTCAGCACGCTATGCAAAATTCCGTGCAAATCGAATGATATATAAAGACGTTGGTACAGCATTTCCATTAAATCGGACGAAGATATATATGGGAGCTATATATAAATCTAAATCGATTTCCACGAAACTTTTCACACATCATTCTAGACTTAATTCAGTACTCTATGCAAAATTTCGTGCAATTCGAAAGATATATAAGGACTTTGGTATGCCATTTACATTAAATCGGACGAAAGTATATATGGGAGCTATATCTAAGTGTGAACCGATTTTCACGAAACTTTGCACACATCATTCTAGACTTAATTCAGTACGCTATACCAAATTTTCGTGCAAATCGAATGATATATATGGACGTTGATACACCATTTATCTTAAATCGGATGAAAATATATATGGGAGTTATATCTAAATCTAAACCGATTTTCACGAAACTTAACACACATCATTGTAGACCTTATTCATTACGCTATACCAAATTTCGTGCAAATCGAATGATATATAGGGACTTTGGTGGACCTTTTACATTAAATCGGATGAAAATATATATGGGAGCTATATCTAAATCTGAACCGATTTTCTAGAAACTTTTCACACATCATTCTAGACCTAATTCATTACACTGTGCATAAATTTCGAGCAATTAGAAAGATATATAAGAACTTTGGTATACCATTTACATTAAATCGGACGAATATATATAGGGGAGCTATATCTAAATCTGAGCCGATTTTCACACATCATTCTAGACTTGATTCTGTACGCAATGCCAAATTTCGTGCAAATCGAAAGATATTTAGGGACTTTGGCGCACCATTTACATTAAATCGGACGAAGATATATATGGGAGCTATATCTAAATTTGAATCGATTTTACCCAATTTCAATAGGGTTCGTTCTTGGGCCAAATAAGTGACATATGCCAAATTTCATCCAATTCGGATCATAAATGCGACCTGTAATTTGTTTACAATTTAACATGGACAGGCGGACAGAAAGACGTACAGACGGACGGACGGACGGACGGACATGCATAAATCGACTCAGAAAGTGATTCTATGAATATTCTCAAAAGGAACCATGGGTATATCTTGATTATTTTTGCCTGTTACAGACATATGCACAAAGACATAATACCCTGTACCACAGTGTGGTGAAGGGTATAAAAAATACCACGCCTATTGAAGTACTTAGAATTTTTTTTAAATCCACGCCTATTGAAGTACTTGGTGCTACATCAAAAAATATTTTATTTTTAAATCCACGTATATTGTAGTGCCTCACAAATATGTTTTTTTTTAAACCAGTGAGCGGAGCAGTATAGTCGGACGGGGCCGACCATATAATACCCTACACAACTTCCACGAAAATCAAACTTTGCGTTATTTGTACCCTCTTGAAATCCGACTAAAGGTCAACAAATATTACTAATATTCAGTACATATTCTCTTTACCGTGGGTTAGGTTGTGATATTGGACTTTCAATTGCGGCCTACAGATCGACTAAAAAAATACAAAAATGTTAAGTTTTCGGTCCACTTCATTCCAAAATTATTATCTGATCATTACCGAACATTATAGGCGTTGTCCTTGACCATAACTGGAATCTCATGGGAATTTTCAAAGCTATCGGCGCTAGTGTGGTATTGGATTACTAAATAATGTCTGTGTACGTAAGCACCTGTAAATATTTAAGTGTAACTCCCACATCTGAGTACATATGACCATATAATTGGTATCAATTTAAAGGTCAACAACTCCTCTTGAACATACTATCAACTTCTCGGGTCTAGGTCCTTCAGAATACAAATTTTGCCATTTTTCACACAAAAGTCAGGCTCCATTTGACCCCCTAAATATTGACCGATCTTTATCAAAACAGGCATGCTTATTTTTTGGCCCGATCCCCTTCTCCATGTAAAAATTCGCGGTGTTTGGGCCATAATTGCGGCCTCTGGAGCGACCAGAAAAACCGACAAAAATCAAGTATTTGGTTCATTTCATCCCCTAAATATTAACCGATCTTTTCCAAAAACAATAGGGGTCTTCATTGGCCAGAACCCATTCTTCATGCAAAATTTCGTGAAGGTTGGTCCATAACTGTGGCCTGTATCGTGTTTACAAATTATAATGGACAGACGGACGGACGGACACACATGTCTAGATCGGCTCAGCTAGTCGAGATATGACGATCGGTATACTTAAAGGTGGGTCTATTTCGCGGCGTTACAAACTCTTGGGGCTGCACAAAGCTATAATACCCTGACAACATACTTGTGTAGGGTATCAAAATCCACGCCTTTGGTGGTACCTCAAAAAATCCAGACTTATTTTCATCTTTAAAAAAATTAAAAAAAAATTTCACATTTTTTTTTTCCTTTTTGAAACCCACTGTGTTACTCTTTGCCTTGGACCTAGACCAAAAAACAGAACTCCATCTGCGACTGCAGAGTAACATTATTTTTTTCTCATTTTTCTTTTTGGTTGTTCTTGTTGTTGTTGCTGTTATTGTTGTAATAAAAATGGTGTACAATTATATGGTGGTACGACTGCAATAAAATAAAAGCCCCTCCAATTGAATTGATATTATTTGTTCGACATGGAGAGGAACAGAAAAAACACAACAACAACAACAAATTGAGAACCAAAAAAAATAGCAACAACAACAAAATAAAACATTGTACAATTAACACATGTAACAACGGAGAATGATGAGCAGCGATGTGTGTATGTGGGAAATGTATTACAGAAATATTAAATGGATGTATGAATAGATGTGTGTGTGTATGTGTGTGAGGGTAAATGTGTGTGCCTGTACGAATATTTACAATAAGTGCCATAAAATGTGGCAGCTATCATTAATCATTTGCAAAGGATTCACCATGGTAGAACTAACACACACACACCCTCTCACACACACATATATATAACATAGGAATGTGTGAGGGTTTATTCTTGGCCCCCTCTGCCTCCATTCCTCTCCTCCTCCCCTCCTGAGTTGTTGTTTTACTACCATTATAAAAAATAAAGGCATTTAATTTCATCTACAAATTGTAGTGTCAAACTACATTGTGCCTAGCCCATGTCGGGATATAAGGCCAACATTCGACAAATTGTTCTTAAATCCCCAAGAAGAAAAGATTTCCAAAATTTTTTATGATCTCCAACAAAATGATAAAAAAAACCTGAGAGACTCCCTCCTCTAAGAAAATAAAATTGATGATGTCGTTAAACAGTATCGGAATTTTATTTCATCGCTTCCAAACCCATTTGGTGTCCTTAACCTGAAAACTTCACACACAGACACATATGTGAGGTTCATATATGTGTGTGTGTGTTTGTTCGTGTTAGTTTATAAATCGTTTGCGATTTGAAACGAATCGATTTCAAATCGTTTTATTTTCAACAATTTATTGAAATTTATTTTCATTGCCATTTGTCTTAGACAGACAGACAATCAGACAGCCAGTCAGCCAGCCAATCCATCCATACCACCAATTCAATCCGACATCAGACTATTTTGAATTCTAAAAAAAATAAATTTGAGTAGAATTTTTTTCAACAACAACATACACTTGAGATGTACAACAACAACAACAAGCAAACAAATAAATGGTAATTATTTTAAGCACAACGAATCGATTGACTTCAAGCCATAAAATGCAGCCAATCGATTGTTCGGCTTCGACAGAACCACTTAAAAAACAACCTCCGACTTCCCCACCACCACCGCAAGATTATCCACAGTGTCGTCATTCTCCCTCCATACGCCAGCTAGACGACAAGTGTGACTTCTTGTCATGGAAAACTAATAATTTTTTTGTAACTATGTATGTGTGTGTGAGTGTGTGCATCCCGAACACACGAAAAAAAACATAAAACTGAACTTAGCTGTTATCAGAGAGCCCCCTAAAAATCTTCAGATAAACCATAGACAACAAAAAGAAAAAAAAAACGAATTTTCCACTTAGTTTCGGAGGTTTATGGCTAAGCCGGGATAAAGTGATTTTTTAAAACTGCCTTACTAACCTAAATAGGTGCGAGCAGATAATAAATCCATTTTTCCTACTTTATGGCTGGCAGAGTATCTCTCTAAGAACGTATAAATGAAGGTAAGTGTTTGTGGGAATGGCTAATAAAAAAAAACAAAACCTCCGGAATAGTTATGTGTGGTTTCTTTTTATTTTTATTATCCCGAAAATCACTTCATGTGGGAATCTTCAGCGTTTTAATTCAAATAAAATTTAGAGATTAAAATTTGGATTATGTATACCATGCCGTTATGTGGCTTATCATAGTTTGACATTATTTTTTTTATTTTCTTTCCCAAAGCTATCCCGTAAATCGTGAAAAATTCCAAGTCTTTAAAAAAATTAAGATAATTAATTTTTTTATGTCTCTATGCATTTTTTATTATTTTTTGATGGGAAGCGGAAAACATGTATCGATTTCCAAGTCTATATTAGAGCATGACATGAAACAAAAACAATAAACTTCAATTAAAAACAAAATTGAAAAAGCCACGGAATTTAATAAAAACAAGTGAAAAATCGTTAAGTTCGGCCGGGCCGAACTTTGGATACCCTCCACCATACATACCAAAAAGTGACCTTTCTACAAACTGATTATGTAAACCATAATTTCAGCAATTTTTAATGAATATTTATACCCTCAGCCTTATGCCTAATGAGGGTGTATACACTTTGATACAGTGAAAATGTGCCTCGACGAAATATTGGTTCTAGACCCCACGTTTTTTTTTTTTTTTTTTGGACCAAATCCATTTCAGAAAATTTTGATTTCATCCAAACTTTGCCTATATTATTATTTATTCCAAACTTTGTTCAAGTTCGAAGATGGGAAATATCGATCCACTCCTTCTGGTACGTTCCACACAGGGGCTAGGCCTAAATCCGGGCTATAGTTCATATATAGTACATTATCGAACCTTACGTTCTATCCTCTGCAGGTGAAATGATTACAACAGAGTCTTAGAATCAAACCCAAAACGCAGAACAAATCAGATAACTATTTTAATATAAAAAGGAGGTTATATGGGGACTACGCCAAAAAGGGTGCGAAAATTAATAATTTTTGGTGTTAAGATTTGTTACCATATACGACAACAAAATACCAAATTGCAGCGAATTCGGTTGAAAAACGCGCTCAAGCACCCCAAAATATACAAAATTGGGGGTACCGTTATATGGGGGCTACCAGAAAATGTGGACGTATACTTATAATTTTTTGTGGAGACATTTAGTACCCAATAAGAACCCAATCTACCAAATTTCAGCGAATTCGGCTGAAAAACGCGCTCAAGAAACGCAAAATACCGAAAATTGGGGGGTATCCTTATATGAGGGCTACCCGAAAAAATTGACCTATATTCATAATTTTTTGTGGAGAGATTTGTTACCTATTAAGAACTCAAAATACTAAATTACAGCCAATTCGGTGGAAAAATACGACCAAAACCCTCAAAATACTAAAAATTAGGAGGTACTGTTATATTGGGGCTACCAGAAAAAGTCGACCTATACTTATAATTTTTTGTGAAGACATTTAGTAACCAATAAGAACCGAATGTACCAAATTTCAGGGAATTCGGCTGAAAAACGCGCTCAAGAAACCCAAAATACCGAAATTTGGCGGGTACCCTTATATGATGAGCTGTGCCTATCCCATCTTCGAACTTGACCTGCCTGCAGACAAAAGACAACCCTATGCAAAATTTCAGCACCCTATCTCAATTCCTTCAGAAGATAGCGTGATTACAACAGACGGACGGACATGGCCAGATGGTCTTAGAATTTTACCCTGATCAAGAATATATGGGCAATATTGCCAATTTTTTAACATAGCTGAAGCGGAGGTTCACCCCTTTATAACTCGGGAACTACTTAAGTATATGAAAAAAGTGAATAGTTTTGGGTTAATTGATCTGTCGTTGCAAACTGTTCATGATATTGACCTCCAATCTTTATTTTGGTGGAAGCTGTGTCTACTTTAATGTAAAAAAATGTGTAAAAACACGTTGAGGCGAACCAGTTTTTTTATGTTCTCTATCGATTTGTGACTAAGCCACTCATTGCACGGTCTTCGTGTCAAAATAAAACTAAAAGCCAAAATGGAGACTACGCCCCTTATATATCATTTTTCAAAATTTTCACTGCATCTACCTTTAAATGATGCTGACATTTTGAAGCTCGATTTTGAATGTTTTTTTAATTTTACTTCTAGCTTTAATACGCAAACAGGAATATCCAAAGATCGATTATAAGATTATTGTAGTCGCGAATCTGCGTAATTTGGTATGTATTTTGAGTATGTAGTATGCACAGCTTCAGAGTAATACTCATCCGAAGGTGCGATCAAATTTCTAAAAAGCCTATTTTTCGGGCCAAATTTTTAGATCTGTCAACTGAATGATATGGGTACCCGCGATCAATAAGGTTTTTTACGTTTCGGATGATATAAAATCTTCTTCGTGAAAATCCATCTACTAGAACGGCGGGAACTGGCCTTCCAAAAACACGAAATTTGGCAAAAAATGTTTTTGAAAATATCGCGGATTTATTTGCGTTTTCTGTGTATCATTTCCGATTCAATAAAAGACCTCATACGGATTTTGATCTTTTTCGAAAAGAGAACTTTAAAAACTTCAGCCGAAAGAGAGATGTACGCAATTTATCTCAAAAATAGATTGTGCTGGCACATCCACGGTTTTTAATGGACCGCATTGGAATTGTATAGATCGATGTATTTTTTTAGGGTGCACACCGAAATCGGATGCGCGTTAATGGCATATGAAGTTTTCGGAAATTATTCGCGTTTTACGATTTTTTGGGTACCTCAATGTAACGTGCGGCACATCTTAGCCGTCAAATGAAATTTCGCAAAATGTATATGGATTGGAAGATAAACTTCAGTACTTCCTGGAAACCACATGCGCATCAAATGATTTTGAGAATTACGCGATTTACACGCAATTTAAAATGTATATTTCATAATATTATTTTATTTTAAGATTTATTCCTATTTATAAAACCCTAAGATTTATCGGAAGGGTCTTGCTATAATCCGCTAGGTATATACTTGTATAAAAAAATGGGATTATTTTTATATATGTCAATTTTTCGGCGAAATTCGGGTAAAATAGCAGAATAACCCCAACATTTTTTTCTGAAATTTCTTGTATACAATTAAAAAAATAAATATGATGACATTATTTTTTTCGAACAAAAAACAATTATTTTTACTCAATATCTTGTTTTATTGTCACTGTGATTTACAAACCGCTACACTGACTTGTGTGATTTTGATATCATTTGATTCATCATGGTGTTTAGATTATGTAGATATTTTTAAATTAATTTTAGGTGTGTGTATGTCATTAATATTATGAAAATATTGAAGTAATCCCCTACATTTTTATTATTTTTCTCATATTTCGCGAAGATGTGCAACTTTATCGCGATTATTATAATGTATTCATATTCTTATTTTACGGAGGAAGATATATATCAACGTTTTTGGTCAATATAATAAACGGCGTAATTTTAAGATTTTTTCTTATGCCCAAAATGAAAACCTCGGTAACTTTTGCGCGCATCAACCAAAAATTTGATCGCGAACGGTTTCGGAGTCAGAACATTTCTCTCTATGTGTGTACCAAAAATCACTGATGTGCCACAAAAACAAAAAAGCTGATTTTTTGAAAATGGAATATTAAAAAATTGGCAATATTGCCCATATATACTTTATAGGGTCAGAAATTAATATTGCGATGAGTTACAAACGTAATGACAAAATTAATATACCCTCCATACTATGGTGGAGGGTATAAAAATATTTTTGAGATATCACTAAAGCCGTGAATTTAAAAAACCTTTCGATGGTATTCTTTACTAAAAAAGGTCTGCGGAGAAGATATTCTGCTTCTTGAGACCTCTCAACAATTTCCCGCCTTCATCAGACTCGACATATGTCTATAGATGACCATTAGAGGATCTTCGATACTTCGAAAGTCTCTATGAGATGCCAAGATGAATTTTTCACTGACCTCTAGTAGATTTTCTGCCATCAGATGCCTCTGTAAGATCTGTTGAATTTAAAAGCCTTTCAAAGTTATTATTTTCTATAAAACGTCTATGGAAGATATCCTACTCTTACAGGGCTCTCGACGATAGTCTGCCTTCAACAGTTCTCTAGAAAGAACTCTGTCTATGAATGGTCTTTACAAGATCTGCAGTATTTAGAAGACATGACAAGAAGTGTTTTTTTAAGAAGAATGTCTTTTGTTTTTAAAAAGTCATTTGAATAACCATAATATGCCTAAAAATTCGTCCGAAAGGTATTCGAGCAATAAAAGGTTTGTGGGAGATCTGGAAAACGATCTTCTGCCTTCAACAGGTCTCTAGAAAGAACTCAATCTATGGATGGCCTTTGGAAGATCTGCAGTATTAAGAAGAGCTGCACTAAAATGTTTTTATATAAGAAAGATGCCTTCTGTTTTTAAAAAGTCATTTGAATAACCCTAATACGCCTAAAAATTCGTCCGAAAGGTATTCGACCAATAAAATGTTTGAGGGAGATCTGGAAAATACAGGTCCTTTGGAAGATCGAAAGAATTATGTTTATAGAAGGAATCTTTAAGATTTTCTGTGCGCAAAATGCCTCTGTCTACAGAAGTTCTCTGAAAGATAGAATAACTTTTCTAAAGATCATCGGAATTTAGAAGACTTCTGAAATAATCTGGTTGTCATTAACAGGAGTCTAAAAAAAACTCTGTTTATAGATGATCTTTAAGATTTTCTGTGCGCAAAAGCACCTCTGTCTACAGAAGTTCTCTGAAAGAAGAACAATTTTCTAAAGATCATCGGAATTTAGAAGACTTCTGGAAATAAGTTGGTCATCATTAACAGGAGTCCAAAAAAAGTCTGTTTATAGATGATCTTTAAGATTTTCTGTGCGCAAAATGCCTGTCTACAAAAGTTCTCTGAAAGATAAAAAAACATTTCTAAAAATCATCCAAATTTAGAAGACTTCTGGAAATAATCTGGTCTTATTAGCAGGATTCTAGAAAAACCGGTGTTTATAGAAGTGTTTTGTATCTAGAAGGGTTTTTACAAGGTCCAGGTTTTTTACAAGGTCTTTCCTAAAGAGGTATCTTGAATGTATTTTGCTTAAGGATGTCATTGAAAAGTTTATAAAAGAATCCTACAAAATCCACTGCCTGTAAAATGTCTCTCTAACATCTTCTTTGGAATATCTTGAAAATATAAGACATCTGAAAGATTTTCTATATTTAGTAACAGGTCGTCTAAAATATCCTCCTTGCTACAGAAGTTCTATGGATGATAGAAGACCCTTGAAAGATATTCTGTATTTAGAAGTCCTCTATTTATAGAAGGCCCCTGTGAAGTTTTACTGTTTGCAGAAGGTTTCTCGAAAGTCTTATACACATAAGATTTTCAAGAAGTAGCCTAGAAGTACGTTTTTCTCCTCCAGGAGGCCACTGAAAGGCCATCTGCTTTTAGGGGGTATATATATTTATTATCACCATTTTCGTATTCGAATTTTTATATATATTACAGGTTAAATATAATTCTATAATTCAGATTCTTCATCCGAAAAATAGAATAACTAAAATAGGACGATGAAAGACTTAAAATTGAATAAAAAAAATCTTCAAATAGAAGGTTCAATGAAGGCCTCTAGAAAATCTATGGTCTTTAGAAGACTCCTAGAAGTTCTAATGCTTGTAGGCCTACAATACTTCGTTTCCATCGAGTACAAATTCTCTATTTATGTAAGCCACATGTTAGACATTTTCCCTCGAACGCTTCCATTTGAAGTTACAAGTGACCCCTCCGATTTCAAATATCCAACTTCTTTGCAACATCAAATACAACAAACAAGTTCAGCATAGCTCTCTCTCTCTCTGCATCTGCTGGTTCGGTAATTAAATTAAGTTGATTGCTTAATTCCTAATTAAATTTTATAATAATTTTTCCCCTTCATGGGGACTCCTACACAATTTCTTGGATGAAAATAATGTCACAGTTGTTGTTTTTATTTTTATTGCGGATGATGACGACGATGACTAAGTCACAAATTTTGTAGTTGGACTTAATTTATCATAAGTTGTAATGTAATAAAATCATACAACAATTACAACAACTTCTGGACAACATGATGGAGATGGAGAAAGAACAAGACAACAACAAGATGTGATCTTGTTCAGTTTTATTACCGAACAACGAGTCAGGCAGACAGACAGACAGTGCGTCTAGGGGACAGACTAAGTGGCAAATGCTTTGGTGGGCAGCTGTTGCTTTTGTTTTTCTTGTCCAACAATCAAGCCCTATCAAATAAAGATGGACAGACGGAAATTTGTTACATGGCGAGATATGAAATATACGAGCAGCGACCTCCGCCTCCCCCTCCCCACTTTTGCAGACCCCAAAGAAATAAATAAAACAAATCGACTAGAGCAGACCAGACAAGACTGATGTTGATTTGAAAAAAATAGAACTCCTTCTATAATTCCAATTCTTCGGCGTCCGACTACACTTAGTGTCAAAAATATGTCACAATAATAAAAAATGACAGCTATGATCAGTGTGTGATAGTTGTTGTCGTTATGCTTCCCTCATATTTGCTGCTGTTGTTTGTTCTTTTCACTTCCCATTTATCAAAAAAAAAGGGAAAACATTTTCCCATCATTCTTCATCGGCGGGAATTATGTAAGAATAAGCACAAGCTGGACAAAAACCAAAAAGAACAAGATCTTCATTATGATTGGGAACGGTAGAGTAGGGTAAAATCGCTCTTCACAATATCAGCAGCATCATCTTTAGGCAGTTTGGCATCATTCTTGTGGAATCCACTTGGGAATAGGGAAAGGGGTTGTTTGGTGCCTTGGCTGCCCATATTTCAAAAAAACAATCGATGGTACATTTTGTAAAATTTATTATTTTGAACTTTTGGAATTTTTATGTTTCCATTCCGACAACCCTTTTACTAAATATGTAAGTAGTTTAGAGAAGAGGGTGAGGAGAGCGGATAGAAGTGGTTCATATATTAAAGGAATCTCATTTTAAAATATATTATCTTTTTGTATTCAATTAATGACATTCACCTCCCTCCCTCCTGCCGCCTTTTGACTTTGTCGTCGACGGATTCCCATTGGAAGTGTACATACGGTGTACATCTTTATCGGCAATCGCGAATGACATGCCAATAGATAGTCGTCAACCAACCACCCAGCCTTGGGCAGAGATTTTAAAATTCCAAATATGTTTCAGTAGTTCAATTTCTGAACGCTTCTGTCGCCATTTGGCGCGTCCCTATATATTTTTATTTTAATTTTCCATTTCAATTTTTTCTCTCCTTTGTTTATTTTTTTATTTTGTATTCTTTTTTGAAAATGTTTTCCTTCGTTACTAATTAATGCAGAATGTGTTGTAGTTGCAATAAATCGTTTGTAGGCTGTCATTAGACGGCGATTTTCCAATTTATAATTGCTTACAAAGTTGTTTTTTTTTCTCTTTTGTCCAATAACTGCCTCCTCAATCGAACTTCTAATGACAATGGATTATATTGTTGTGGGACAATTTATTTGATACGCTTTATGTTTCTAATTTTTTTTTATTGTAAAGAAAGGCCTGTTGAGCGCTTTGGTCTTTGTTTCAATGGTTTCGATAAGCATTTAATTCGAGCAGAGCAATTAAAATGAGAGAGGGAGAAATATTAAAAAAATAATAATAAAAATTAATTATAGAGGAAATAACTTCCAAAGGGGGGTTTCTTCTATAGGATCTGCCCAGCTGAGGATAATTTTTTTCTATAATAAATCTCAGAACCATAGAAAACATTTTTCCAACAGAGTACTTCTGGAAAATCGAATGTCTATATCATGATTCAAAAGGGTATTCTGTTCAAAAAATTTTATTAATTGTCTAAAATCTGAAGAATCTTGTATGAACATAATTTATTTAACAATAGCTGAAGAGAAAATCTCAACAGTGCCGTATTGTCTAGTGGTTAGGATATCCTGCTCTTATATATTATTTCTGAAATAATAAAATAAATGAACTAAAATTAAAAGTTTATTTTTAATATAAAATGTTGTCATTTTCAGGTAAAATAGTTACTTCGATCATCTTTTATAATTTATTTAACAATAAGCTGAAGAGAAAATTCTCAGCAGTCCCGTATTGTCTAGTGGTTAGGAGAAACAGCTTTGAAATAAATGAAAACTCTGGATATTGTTTTTAGAATGCTGTGAGTTCTAGGGACTGAGGATTATTTTGTCCTATAAAACAAATCGCCCGGAAGTTAGAAATACTTTCACTATAGACTTAAATCTTCAAAATTTTGAATAAATCTTTTTTATTTTATTTAATAACTGAAGTCCCGTATTGTCTAGTGGTTATGATAACCCGCTTTCATATTTTTTTCTATAGGGAAAAGTCATCCAGCCCATACTAAATTTTATCTTGAACATTGTACTCCAGATGACTAATTTGTAGGAAAAAAAATACAAACACAGCAGAAAAATTAAACATGCCCTTAGGAATCCACCACACAAGGAACGGCCAACTGAACCAATTCTTGCAGTATCCATCCATTGCCCTTTGGATTTTGCAATACATGATGATGATAAGAGTAAACCACCACAGTTCAACGATGTCGGAAAAGTAATTTAGGTCTGACGAAGAATAAAAATAAATAACCACCAAAAGAAAAATTAATCTAAGAATATGAAATGAAAACAAAAAATTAAAAATAAACATCAGAAAAAGAAGGAACAGCATCAGTGATACTGGAAAGATGTTGAGGGGGAAATGGAGTAGCAGTTAGAAATCAGAGACAACAATAGCATGACATTGCATGTGAATTAGCTGGCAGGAGCAAGGGTTGCCATTTCACACACAAACTTTTTTTGTGAATAAATACATGTTATCCTAAAGAGCCTCTGAGGATGCCCTCCGTTTGAGGTCATTTTACAGTCCAATTTGAATAAAGAAATTTGAAAATAGCCTGTCCTATTTATCGAAAATCTTTCAAGGCAAAAATTACATTTTCAGTTTCCAATTCTTAATTTAGAAGTTGTAAAAATTTTTTTCTACAGAAAAAATCCAAAGGAGCAGATGGAAATTTTTACTATAGACTAAAATCTTGTCCGAACATAATTTATATAACAATAGCTGGAGAGAAAATCAACAGTCCCGTATTGTCTAGAGGTTAGGATAATCTGCCCTTATAAATTTCCCGAAATTTGGCATATGAATTCGTCAGTATTTTTAATATTTGATTGGGTTAAAATAGCTGAAGAGAGAATCTCAACAGTCCCGTATTGTGTAGTGGTTAGGATAACCTGCTTATTGAGAAAAATCTTAACAGTTCCGTATTGTCTAGTGGATAGGACAAACTGCTTTCAAAGAGCTTGTTAAAAATTCCCTAAAAATCCCAATTTTGAAACATTACGAATTTATGAAAAACATATATTGTGACCTCTTGCCAACACTGCTGGTCTGATGCAGCCATCCAATGGCTGTCATAATTTAGCGGCATGGCAAAAGAAAAAATAAAACAAGAAAAACGCTTTGGAAGGAAATGCGTGGGTTTGCATTGTTTTTTAAGCGTTTTTCGTATCTCGGTGTCATTGTTGTGGTTGTTGTTTGGGCTATTATGGCTGATAAACTGTCGTTTTGTTGTGTTTTTTGTTTTATTTTGGGGAAACATGAACTTTTGGGTTTTTGTCGTCATTGGCGTCACATGCCACCACGCCAGTTCTCCAGCCACTATGAGACTCGAGACTCCACCAAAATAAAATAAAAATTGAAAGAAAAAAACAAAAATCTAAATAGTCATCATTTAAACATGCTGCTGGTTGGGCCCACTGCCTCGATGGTTGGTGGGGCTATCTGGTTGGCACATATCTTAGTTGTGTATCTTATTTTTTTTTTATAACACACACATTAGCTACAGCCATAGATGTTTCGGTTTGGTTTCGAAATGGAGCAGTCGTCGACCATGGACGATGACAACAAAAAAAAAACAGCAACAACCAGGAGTAATATTAGATGACTAGCTAACAGCGGAACATATGTTTTTCGATACCATGATATGGGTCTGTTGGTCGCTCGGTCGTTCATTCGGTGTGTGACCATTTAGTTCGATTTTTTATTACACTTTTTTTTTGAAGGAAGGGGAAAGCATTTAAAAAATCTAATGAAAAAATTGAAATAGTTAAGAATTTTATTTTATTGATGTTATGTCTGTGTAGTTTATTGGGTAACATGACACAATATGACAACTACAAAGACGAACAACACAACCAGCAAGTGTAGGACAAAGTTTTAATATACCTTCCCTATACTTTGTCAAACTATCTACAAATGTATATATATACTTCGTATTTCTTTCATTCATTCATATATTCCTTTTCCCTACGCTTTGCTTTGTAAAATTGTTTCGCATTCGTATTTTATGTGATATTCCTCCTTCGAAGTTCTGCTGAGGTTTTGCCTGCCTTGTACATCCAATTGGAGGTCTTGTAAAACATCATCATTGTTAGAATGGTTATTGGTTTACATTTTTTGTCGTTTTGTCCTGTTGCATTTTTCATTGTTTGTGGGGGTGGTAGGGTAAGAGGACCTTCGCCTTTTTTGGCATAGAAATCAATTTAGAACGCAGTGTTAGAAGAAAATCGCAACAACACAAAAATAAATTAGTTTTGTCATTTTTATAGACCCATGATTTTTTGCCGAGCCGTGTCACAGAGAATGCCAAGAATTTTCAAGATTAAAATCTAAGAATAGAAACGAAAGTAGGGCAAATGCGGAAAAATTAAAAAATACTAAGGCAAAACGAAATAAAATACGAAAGATAAATTTTATTCCTTTTAAAAAATCTCCGGATGAAAGGCTTTTTTTATAGGAACAAAATTGTAACGTAACTCTGGATGAAATCATCTATGGAAAATTTCGCTAAGGAAACGGAATTACTGGTGAATTGTTCTCTATATTAAAAAATCGAACTCAGTTGAAGAGGATTTTCTTCAATCGAACCTCAGTTCCTTAGGGAATTCTATTCAGAAAAATAAAAAATGAGCCTCAGTCCCTGCAGAACTTTTTCTATCAAAATTCCAACCTTAGTCCTCAGAAATTTGTTTTTCTATCAACAAAACAACAAAAAAAAAAAACTCAGTAACAAAGGCGATTTTTTCTATAAAGAAAATTATAGGGGCTGAGAATGTCTTTTAGAAAAATAATCTTCAGGAACTGGGAAATTTATCTCGTCAGGAACGGAATTGAGAAGTGATGTTTTTCTATTAGAAAAAACGTCAGAAACGGAGAACTGTTTTATTTTAGAAAAAAAATTGTCAGGAAAGAAGAATGGTCAAAAAAGACAAGAATTTCTATAAAAAATTGAAGACATCCATAGGATTTATTTAGCAATAGCTGAAGAGAAACAGTTCCGTATTGTCTAATGGTTGAAATAACAACTCTACTCTTTCCGAATTTAGGAATATTTATTGGGCAGTATCTTTTAATATTTTATTTTTAGCTAAAAAGTGAATCCCAAAAATCCCGTATAGTCTAGTGGTTAGGATAACCTGCAATCATATAGCACAAGAAATTACTGAAAACCTCACCAATAACTTTAAAGAATTTTTCTCTGGGAAATAAATCATCTCGAGTAATTTTTTCTGAGATTATTGGGGCTTGAGATTGATATTTTTGAACTCCCCAGTAGCTGAAGAGACAATCTCAACAGTTCCGTATTGACTCGTAGTTAGGATAATCAGCACTTTTATATATCCTGAAAAAATTCAATAGTTTTTGTCATTATTTGACTGAAAAGAAAACCTCAAGACTTCCGTATTGTCTGGTGGTTAGGATAACCCGATCTTACACTTGTGAATATTTATTGTTCATCATGAGCAAAGTATAGAAAATATGTAGACTTCTTTATATATTATAAATGTTTAATTATAATAACTGTGGAGAAATTCTCAACATTCCCGTATTGTCCAGTGGTTAGGATAACTACAAAAGCCCTTTTGAACAATTTATATGTTTATGGTATATGACCTACAGCTGCCTCTTAAATTTTAATTTCAATACGGATGAAAATAGAAAAAACCCATAATGTTTTGGCCCTTTGTAATCCTCTAAAGTATAGAAAAGACCATCATAAATATTTCATTGATCAATAAAATTACGACACTTTAACACCTTTTTTGAAATGACAAAATCTTCAATATTGTTGCCCTTTTTCAAAGTTCAAGGTCCCCTAGCAAACGATCTCTCTCTTCATAATCCTACACAATCCATCCAACCCCCTGCCTGCCCCCTTCTTCTCTGGCGTGCGTTTATCCCTTTTCTCCAATTAAAGATTAAAACATTCGAATTTCATCTCAAATTTCTTTAACAAACTAATTAAAATTACAGACAAATGAATGGCGATTCTTGGGAATTGTATTTAAGAAGGCTTAATCCCGCATAAGCGAACTCCAAAAACGAAGAAGACAAAAAAACAGAAATAAAGAAAAGGCATTTAAAACTGCTTAATAAACATTTGACGGGGGCAATAAAAATGCAACACTTGCTGCAGGAGTTTCAAAACATTCAAAAATCCTTTAAGGCTGCAATGGCATAACCCTTCTTCGACGTCTTCTTGTGGCAAGTAGTACTTGTTGTTCGGTATACAGCTGCTTGGTTGCTTGCAGCAGCTACTCAAGAGGGTCTTAAGTTGCCCTTAACAGTATTCAACACTTAGTTTTTGAAGTTGCAACAGTGTTAACAGACATAGATGGGGAGGGACAGACAGAACGAAAGACAGACATATATTGTGACATACACACATGAACGGACGGACGGACCGTCTGCCAGCCATCCAGCTAGCTAGACATATATGAAGTAATAGTAGCGAATCGGTAAATGTTTCATATTTATGTGTCGATGGCTGGCAGCTACCAGCAGCAAGGCTCTGTGTGTTTACTCTATATGTCGTTGGCAGCCGGAGGACAACAACAAGAACACCAAAAAACGCTTGTTTAAAGAAGTGCCACTGCATTTTCAAGTCCTGCTGCATTTTATACAAATATACACAGAGCTATGTTTATATTTATTTATTTCAATATCGAAGTTATCCTTACATTTATTTGGAGAGGTACTTTTGGCGGAGGGTGGACAGACACTAATGTCCGCCCGTCCGTGGCTTAGTCTTAATATGGTATGAGCATACCAAATACAATAAGCATTAGTGTAAGATATTATGTAAGTAAGAAATAGCTGTAGAGTAAAGGGGATATCCGTTGCTTTGAAATTCTTAAGGAACTGGGGGTTTAAATACAGAGAGAAAAAAATGGGGGATAGAAATGGAAACTAAGCGGGAAACTAGGATGATTTTCTATGTGCAAAGTCAAATATTGGGATCTAAGCTATAGCAAATTTTAAAGGCTGGATTTTATACCGACGGAAAAAAATCTCATCAGATCTGAGTACTTTCTGAAAGGAAGAAAAATATATCAGAAGTTTGTTTTTATAAAAAAAAATCATTGGGACCTTAGAATAATTTCCTTCAATTGGAGAAGGACTCTATTCCTCTATTTTTTGAACAGGAAAAATCTCGACAACTGAACTGAAAATTTTTTCTATGGGAAAAATTCAACCAAAACTATTCACATACTGTCAGAACCTGGGAAAAATTTTGTCTATAAAAAAAATCTCGCAAGAAACTGAGAAGACTTCTGTCTATAGAAATAATTATTGGGACCTTAGCAGAATTTCTTGTAGAAATCACTTTAGGAACAGAGGAGATTTTTTCTACAGAGAAAAATCACGTTAGTGATTGAGAAAAATTTTTTCCTATTCGAGAAATTCAACCACAACTACTAATAAATTTTCAGAACCTTAGAAAAATTTTGTCTATGGAAAAAAATACCAGAACTACTAATAAATTTTCAGAAATATAGCTTCAGGAAGTGGATATAAAGTGATTTGCAAAAGTAAGCTTGAATTCTGTTAATAGGAAAAATGCCTCAAGAACTGAAGTTGATTTTTTCTATGGAAAAACTACTTCAAGAACTGAGGAGTTCTATTTTACGGAAAAACGGCAAAGCTCAAGATTGATTATTTTCTATATAAAAAAATCCTCAGGAACAGAGGTCCTATTTATTCAGAAATAATTCCTCAGTGTCTGAGGTGAATTTGTTTTTAATGTGATGGAAATTAAATAAATACAACTAAGAATATCTGAAGAGAAAATCTCAACAGTTCCGTATTGTCTAGTGGTAAAGATAACCCGCTCCTATGGATTTCTTGAAATTTTACATATTTATGGGATAAGTTCTTTTATTAAAATTTGATTGGCATTAATGGATAGCTGAAGAGAAAATCTCAACAGTACCGTATTGTCTAGTGGTTAGAATAAAACCGATCTCATATAATTCTTGAAGTGAAGAAAATCAGTTCCGTATTGTCTAGTGGTAAGGATAGAATATTTATTGGGTAATTTCTTTTAATAAAGTTCGATTGGCATTAATGAATAGCTGAAGAGATAATCTCAACAGTTCCGTATTGTCTAGTGGTTAGAATAACCCGATTTGATATAATTCCAGAAATGAAAGAATTTTTAATTGTAATAATAGCTGAAGAGAAAAATCTCAGCAGTTCCGTATTGTCTAGTGGTTAAGATAACCTGATCTTATAGATTTCTTGAAATTTGGAATATTTGTTGGGTAATTTCTTTTAACAAAATTTGATTGGCATTAATGAATAGCCGAAGAGAAAATCGCAACACCTTTGTATAACCCGATTTGATATAATTCTGAAATGAATAAATTTGAAATTGTAACAATAGCTGAAGAAAAAAATCTCAACAGTTCCGTATTGTCTAGTGGCCAGGATCACCTGCATCCATAGTTCCTGAAATTTTAGAATGTTTATTTAGATATTATTTTAAGTATTAAATATTTTGACTTGCAGCTCCTTGAGATAATTGCCTCTATTATAAGTAACATTTTTTCTTAAGTGTATCCTTTTTAAGTGCATATTTCCTTCATTTGTCCTCAAAAATTCTACACAGTGTTTTTTTTATTATTTTCAACTTCCTGTGACGAGAACGACGACGTTACAATTTGGTTTCTTTTTACGCTGAGGAGTTGTGTTTGTTTGTATTTAATACTTCCATGTATTTGAATTGTTTGCAGTGTCCTTTTTTCGTTGTTTGGTTGGTTGAATTGTTGAGGTTTTTTCAATTCTGTCGCTGCTTCGTTTCAATTTTTTTTTTTATAATTTCCAACTTATTTATATCATGTTACAGTACTATACAAATATATCCTCCTGTGCACTTCACTGCACACTTGACGAGGGCACTTTGGGAACCCCACTTTAGATGCAGTGGCAGCAACAACAACAACAATTACGACAGCCGAATAGAATGAATGTAAGTGACAATAACAGACAATGAGAACCAGCGATTAAAATGACACAAACCGAACAAGGAAACAGGACTATAACAGGATATGTGACAACAGCAATATTGGCAGCAGCAACAGTAGCAACTAAAAGTACCCAGACCACAAAGAGAAGCGCAACAAAAAAAATTAGAAAAAAAACCTAAACAAGGACTTGTACAATAGCAAACAAGGGCAATGAAATATACAACACTATACCAACAGCTAAAAATGGCAACGTGAAAAAAATATTGTAATTCAAATATAAACCAACACAAACACACGTAGCCACCATTACATTTACATTTAATGTGGCTGAGTATTTTTTTTCCTCTTCTTCAGTTTGGGCTGGCATACATTATGCTGTAACAAAAGGAAAAACAGTTTTCCTTTAAGAAGTAACGACAAGAAACATCTGCAACAGCAAACATTAAGCATATGTTCGAGAATCGAGAGAGGGAGAACAATAGCATAACAATGAAAAAAGAGAAGAAACGAGGCGAAGCGAGGAGGGTCTCTTTCGATGTTCGGCACAGAAATAAATGCTTAATGTTTTTGACGTTCACAGGAGATTTTTCATTTAAACCTCTCTACACCTCAACAGTTAGACTACCTTTATACACAATACAATACATTTCATATTAACAGACGAACACACAAGGACATACCGAAAAAATATACATTAAATATTCACGGGCGGTCTCCTTTAAGGCATAAGAAGAACAGGCACACAAACACACACCTTGCTATACTACACTATGGCATACACAGGGATGGGAAATTTCAATACGATTGTAATTTCGATTTTTCATATAAGGGTTTGAAATTTGAAAGGTGTTGAAGAGTCCTTGCAAGGTATTTAAGATGATTATCCTTTATGGTAAATAAAAATAGCTTAGACACTTTCATTCTACAACCATAACAAATTAGCGTAACAAATTTCGTATATGGGTGCTCCAAAGAAGGCCTCATGGAGATCGAAGATTCGAAAATAAAGGTTCTTTGGGGAAAGTTTGCTTTCTAAAGACGAAATTTGAAATAAATGTCTCACGAGAAGTATTTCTGCCTTAAAAATAGGCATATTTTAATCTTGAAAATATATGGGAAAATTTTTAAGCACTGCCTAAAGGAATTACATTTAATTCGCAATAACTGTGGTGAAATTCGCAATAGTTCCGTATTGTCTAGTGAATAGGATATCCTGCTTATATAAATTTGCGTCTATAAAACCGAGGTTAATAATATATAAGAAAATTTTAAAGCATTGCCTAAACGAATTAAATTTAATTCGCAATAACTGTGGAGAAATTCGCAAACGTTCCGTATTGTCTAGTGGTTAGGATATCCTGCTTATATAAACAAATTTGCTTCTATAAAAACGAGGTTAACAATTTTACAAAGAAAAGATTACTGGTTGGCTGCAATTTGGGATACCAGATTAAATTTCCATAGGAAGAATATTCAGAAAATGTGACACATGTTTCTCTATCGGAAATACATTTTCCAATAGGAAAAATTACCAGATCTTGAGGTTGAAGATTTCTTACAGAAAAAAGTAGCCTCGGGAACTGAGATTTAATTTTAGCTATATACAAAAAATAGCCTCAGGAATTCAAGTTGAATTTGAAAAGCTAAAGAGAAAATCTCAACAGTTCCGTAATGTCTAGCGGTTAGGATAACCTGCTCATACATATTTTCAGAAATTTTAAATATTTATTGTCAAGATCTTGCGCCTAAAAAATTAAACCCTTAGGTAAATGAGCGCAATTTTTGATCTATGTAAAATATGTCTTAGAAATTAATCAAATCGTCATCGACAAAGATGTAGGCTCTCGTGAGACGTATAGCAATTTTATTTAAAATCAAAAGTTCCGTAATATCGTAATATCTTGCAAGAAATTAGCGTAAAAAGTAAAATATGTTTCATATAAAAGCATAAGAATAACTTGTCCTCTGAATCTGAAGACGTATGTAGAATAGACATTTATTATTACTTATTCATCAATTTTACAGGCATCATTCAGAACCCGAGGGAGTAGAAATGGCCCATAAAATATTTCCATTTCCAACAGATCTGGGCTTTGTTGTAGCTAGTAGTATTAAATTTTAGGCTATAAAAATAATTTTAGAAATTTCCGTATTGTCTAGTGGTTAGAATAATCATCGCTTGTTCAGAAGTCACGGCATATAATAAATATAATGACGATAATGATGTCTTAGGATCATAATGACTAATTTGTTAAAAACATTTTTAATAGTTGGTGAATTGCAGTTCTCTCAAGAGAATTGCTAATAAAATTCTTAATTAGACGTCCCAGCGGATTAAATGTAAATAAATAAAATGTTAGAAGATCAATGTGTTAATATGGATATAAGATCATTTAATATACCGAATAGGATTTCTGCTTATGAATTATAGCTACAGAAGATTTGGTGGAAAAGTGAATAAAAATCTACAATTATAGCTAGAGAAACAAATCTCAAGAGTCTCGCATTGCCTAGCCGGATTTATTAAGCATCAACATTTATTTATTTATGCCTTAAATAGTTAAAATAGTAGAGATAGCCTCCTCAGTCCTGTAATATGTAGATATTAGGATAACCGACTTTCACACGAAATATATCTCTTCACAAACAGAGAAACCTCAACATTACCGTATTGTTTAGTGGTCAGGATAATTCAATTTCACACACAATATTGCATATCGGCTCTTAGATGGAGATTTAAAATACAATATAATGCTTTAAGGGGAATGAGTCTGCCAAATTTGGTCTGGCAGTAAATGGCGTGAAGACCAAGCTGACGGAATCAACGCGCAAGACGTCCAGTAGGCTCGAACCAGCTGTGAGAGAACTACAGCTTCGAGGTAGTCAAAGATTTTATATACTTTTGTACCGCCATAAATAGAACTAATAACATTACTTTTGAAATTCGGAGGAGAATAGTGTTGGCCAACTGATGCTACTATGGCCTAAGTAAACAATTAATAAACAGGGCCAAACTCACACTCTACAAGACGCTGATACTACCCGTGCTGTTGTATGGATCAAAAGCATGGGTACTTGCACATCCAGATGAGGCAGCTCTTGGAGTGTTTGAGGAAAAAAAAATCCGAAAGATCTATGGGCCGATCTGCGTCGACGCTAAATATCGCTATAGAAAGAACCATGAGTTGTACCAACTATTCTCGGGCATCGACATAGTCAGACGTATGGAGCTACAGCGACTACGTTGGCAAGTTCATGTTGTGAGAATGGATGAGGTTTTCCCTACTCAAAAGGCGTATATAGAAGCGAGCCAACTGATGGATCACGTAGAAGGGAATGCCACGAATTCGATGGAAATATCAAGTGGAAAACAACATCTCGAAGCATGGTTGTTCAAATTGGATAAGCTGCGCACAAGACGACGCGCCTTGAAATCAT
This sequence comes from Musca vetustissima, assembly GCF_032173495.1. Classification (NCBI taxonomy): domain Eukaryota; kingdom Metazoa; phylum Arthropoda; class Insecta; order Diptera; family Muscidae; genus Musca; species Musca vetustissima. The sequence goes on from NW_026873333.1 coordinate 101,841, forward strand.
TTTCTGCTTCTACAACAAATGTTCTATCACAAGCCAACTAAGTAAGTATGCTTTAGTCCAATTAATTTTAGTAGGAAGAGGCTTGTGTCTATAAAAATATTGTTCAGTAAAAAATTTAAATTGAGAAATCTTTTCCAGCACCATTTGGAGGAAAAATAAATAAAAAAAATCGATAATTATAACTTCAGAGGAATATCTCAATAGTTCCGTATTGTTTAGTGATCAGGATAATTGGATTTCACGTACATCAGAATTGAAAGCTGGAACGAATTAAAAGTGTAGAACATCCTCATCTGCCCGATATTATTATGGCCAGGTTAATAACATTTCAAGCACAATATCTATATTCACATATCGATATTCGATGAGGATTTTACATGCAACATAATATTTTAATCACATTAATTATGGTAGGACTATGAAGTATGATATTTTTCGACTAGAATATGGTATAAAATAAAATTTGGAAGATTTTTCCAGCACAATTTGTATTTAAACTGAATAAATATCTATTATTATAGCTGCTGAGAAAATCTCAATATTGCCGTATTGTCTAGTGTTTGGGATTGCCAGATTTCATCCAATATATCATTCCCTGAATGGGAATTTTTTTCTTTACAAAACCTGTAGGATTTTTCTTAAAAGAATCCCATTTTTTCGTAAGAGCGAAAAATTCATTTTCATTCCAATTTCATTCACCCCTGAACAAATGTTTTCACGATTCTCCCCATGGATTTTATCCACTGCAATACAAAATTACACATAAAAAAATAATCCCTTTTGTCTCTATGGGATAGTGATTATCCAACAGGTGGTATATTACGACCAAATCACATTGGTCACAGTGATTATAATCACTATTCCCTTGTTACATTCACACAAAAAGGAGCGAAGGAATTTCAAAAAATTTTAACACACCTTTATTATCCACAGCAAACGGCAATTTTACAAACATTTTCATTATCCAACCCTGCATGGCACACAGTTTTGTTTTTCTTTTTGTCTTTAAGAAAGACCCTTGGTAGGGATTTCATTTTCGGAATGAGAGTGAGCAAAGGTAGTTGAAGAATATCCTTAGCAAAAAGGTAAACATTGAGTGACGGTGGTGGTGGTTCAGACAGACGACGGTTACAATTACGAATCGACGACGAATGAAAACAAAAGGAAAATTCAATTTTCCGCCTTTTCTCGATGTTGTTGTTTTTGGTGAATCGTTGTGTGTGAATTTTATATTTTGTAATTTGTAAAAACCCAAAAAAGAAACTTGTTTTATTTTTAGTTGTGCGTGTGATTTTTATCAAGCCCTTTTAAAATCGGTAGCACCAGGACCCATTAAGGGATAGGACAAGATACGAAGGATTATGATTGGTATTTGACCGACAGGATTCAACAACTATTTTGTTGTACTTCCATATAGGTACGAACGTACTCACGTATGCGAACGTGAAAGAGAGAATATACACTTACATGAATATAACGGAAAGTTAAGCCTTGCTGTTATCCTTGTTGACTTTTGTTGGTTGTGATTTATTTATGAATATCCTTATATGCTTTGATGTGATGTGTTTGCAGCCTCAAAAATGAGAAACTTTATCGCAGCTGGAAATTTGTATTGTGTAAAACTTTTTTATTAAATAAATTTCGGTGGAGATTTACAGAAAGTATTCTTCGATGAACTTTTTAATTTTGTTATAAATTTCTTTGTTACGAAATTTTAATATCACTTTCAATCACTTTCATTCTTAATATTCAAATTATTTCTGGAATCACTACACACAAACAAAAATCAAAATAATTTCCTTTTCAATATTTATTTTTATTCTTTCATATAAAAAATTCTCATGACAGGATATCTTTGATATTATTCCGTAATATTTATTTATTCGCAATTGTTTTCAATTATTTCAATTTCGTATTTTGTAAAAAAAATAAATTATTTAAAACTTAACCGAAAATCGTATTTTATTATTTTTATTTTTTGTAATATTACGTTAACACCATTACGTTGTAACGCGTCGCCGTTCAGTGTCCCACGTCCGTTCCGTTTGACATATCTAAACAAACTAACTTCAAGAGAGTCAAACGCCAGCGGCCAACCACACAATGTCAATGCAAACAAGCAAGCTGGCAGGCACACACAGCTGAGCCCTCAACGCCGAAACTTCAATGGGATGAAGGAACAATTTATTCGGAGAGAGAGCAAATAGTTATAAAGAGAAAGAGAGCGCATTCTCATACTCCACTACACAAAAATAACTATAGAGAACGGAAATAGTAATGCCAATGCAGAGGTTTTATTTTATCGCTTAAAATGCGTAGTTAAAGAGGATTCCCAAGGACTCAGATAACTGTATTTTTTCTAGATTTCTACTACAGATAACTTTTATAGTAAAAATCTACAATTTTTAATGTAAAGAAATGTCTCAGCAGTTCCGTATTGTGTAGTGGTTAGGATAACCGAACATCACAATTATTTGAAGGTAAAAATAGTTAAACAACAGAGATAACCTCCAGAGTACCGTATTGTCCAGTGGTTAGGATAACCGAATTTCATAAAAAATATATTTTATTACACGTAGCTTTATCGGCTGCAATAACAATCATATGCGGTAAATTCGCTTGGAATAGGACTTCCGCTTACGGAGTATGTCATTCTTCTGCCCATCTGTGATCGTGAGTTAACATTTTATACAAATGTGAGTGACTTGGCATCTGTAGGCGAGGGTATCGTTTCAAACACGCAGCCAACGAGCAAATATGGATCTAAGTTTAAGGACCACGTGAGAAGAGCAATATCGACCCAAACATTTAAAGTAGGCGGTGACTCAAACTAAAGAAAATCCATTGAGTAAGGATACGAACCTGGTTCTATTATCCCGAAGACAAGCGCATCTCCCTGCGATCGTGAGCAAACATCTCCTACAAATGTAGTCAAATATATACAATGAGCAAATAATGGATCTGATTTTAAGGACCATAGGGAAGAGAGAACTTAACCCAACCTTCCGACACAGGGAGGCTCAAGTTCCGTTTCTGAACACGAGGATAAAACATCTGTATTAGAATGTCGGGGAGGAGTAAAGAAGCTAATCATAACAAGAAAGATGCAAGTATCTGTGTCATATATCAGAAAACTGAGCAGAATATATCAGAAGAACAGGCGTGTACAGCAACCTGATGCTCAGAAGGATAAACCAGACCTACACTTCACTTTTCCCCACTTACATCCTAAGTCTGAACACTAAGATAATACCGATACAAACGTTTTTGATTGTCGAATGAGCGAAGAGACTGATAAAATGGAAGTGGAAGTGAAAAAGGAATTCACAACAGGAATGAAGCAATTATCTGAGGTACAAAAGCGAAAAGTTGCCAGAATGAACCGAAGAAATAAGTACGAACAACTGAAAAGGGTAAGAAAACAAGTGCATGGTCCTGCGATCGTGAGCAATCATTTCCTACAGATATGAGTGTCTTGGCATGGGTGAAGTGAACAAGGAACAAGCGCTAACAGCAAACTGATGCACGAAAAGATTGATCTGACTTTCCCCCACTTTCTCGCTATCAACGAAGAGGATTGGGTTTTGCGGAAAAGCATACGAACGTCAACTCCTCCAAAAAGACGGAAAAGAGAAGGCAGAGACTAAAGAGAAGGCAGAGCTAAATCGAACTCAAAGGAGGCTATCACGGAAATCTATTGACTTGTGGCGATGCTGGTTCTAATATCTATAAGACGATGGTGGAGAAGAGCCTTGTTATGTAGTGATTGACGAGTATAGTGCATCCGGGATACTAAAAAGGAGATGATAAATGCGGTCAATAATAATAATAATCTCATCTATCTGGTTGAATTTCAACTAGGAAAGAGCAAAGAAGATCCTCAGGAAACTATAAGTGGGATTAGGAAACGCACGCTATAGGCTATCCAGATAAATTTCGATTGGAGTGAGTCGGCTCATATGGAAGAATTAATCAAAGGTAATATAAATGTGGGACTGATTCAGGAAACTTCGGTTTGTCAAATGTATACAACGAGCAAAAAAGCGAACTACACCCAACAGGGGGCTCACGTTCCGATTCTAATCACGAGGGTAATACTAATACAATCAACCGAATAGAATGCTGGGGGGGGCGAAGAAGCTAATCAAGAAAGTTGAAGTTATCTGTGACAAAAAACTGGACAGAATATACCGGAGGAACGAACGAGAAATGCAAGCTGATGATAAGGTGGTAGTAAGCAAGGAGCTCACATAAAAATGGAAGTAGATATTTGGAGAACAAGGCGATATCTTGCCTGGATAAACCTTAGAAAAAAGAGCGATCAGCAAACTGATGTTCAGAAGGATTATCCTGACCTTCCTTCACATCTTCGAATGTGAGGCATAGGATTGGGTCTCCAGAAGAGCAGAAACCCAGCAGTCAATCAGCAAAAAAAAAAATAATATATATAGAAGACAGTGGGAAACCGAAGTCAAATGAGTTTTAGAATGTCGGAGCCACGAAGATATTGTGGAATTGGGCAAAGCTTTAACAACAAGAATTAAACAGGCGAAAACAGGCCAAGGTGAGACGGAGAAACAAGAGCAAACAGGAAACGGATGCTGAAAAATATAGATCTAAACTTTCAGTCACATTCCCAGAAGCGGTGAAGAGAATTAGGTCTCCGGAAGAGCAGAAGACGAATGGTAAAAAGAAAGAGCTTCCCCTCCGCTTATTTAAAGAGAAGTCTGAGCCAACTAGAAGTTAAAAAAAAGACTGTCATGAGAATCCGTGGATGGTGGTGAAGGGTGCTCTAATATCACGAAGATTTTGCTGCTTCGGTATATTCGAAAATTCTAAAAGAATTACTGCAATTGATAAGTCTTCCTCTTATGCAAAGTTGCCCAGTAGGTGTTATCGTGACGAGCTCTGTTATGCAGTGATCGACGAGAATAGTGCGCCCTCGAAAAATAAAATAGGAGACCTATAAGAAAGTTATGGATGAAATTAAAAATAAGGTATTGCAGCATCCGCTGCATGGGGGGGTACCCCATTGATCTCGGCAGCTGTGAATTCCGCAATTACCAAAGGCAACGATCTTCGCAACAAGGTTGGAGCAAATAGTTCAAGACAAAACGCATGCTCGAAGTCATTGATCTGCAGAAAAAAAAACACTGCTTGTGAAAAAGTGGGATGTCTGCCACATAGAGGTGAACGAAAAAGGCTGGCCAAAACTAAGGGTAAGACACACTACGTGTATCAATATTGGAAAGGCAAAGATTGGGAGGAGGAAACCACAAAAAGTAGCGAGAAAGAAATACCCAGCAACAAATTTGGGGGAATGAAGGGAAGGTGACTAAGGATCGACTTAGGGCATGTATAATTTAAATAATATATTTTCAATGGTCTACAGATGATGTGGATATTTTAAATAAAGGTTCAACAGAAGCGTGGATTTCTTAAAAAATATGTTTTCAAGGGTATATAGACCATGGGGTATTTAAAAGAACAGAAAGGGTTAACAGAAGCGTAGATTTGTCAAAGACGATTTTCAAAGTTCAAGAGAAGTTTGGACTTTAAAGATTACTTTTTGAAGGGTATACAGAAGGGGATATTTCAAAGAATATTTTCAGCGGTTAACAGAAGAGTAGATTTTTTCAATAACATTTTTTTAAAGGGGTATAAAGAAGTTGGGGATATTAAAAGAATATTTTCAAGGGTTAACAGAAGCGTAGATTTTTGAAGGAGCAGTGTAGATTTTTTAAAGGAAATTATTTCAAAGGCCAGGAGCAGCGTAGATTTTTTTAAAGAAAATTCGTTCAATGGTCAGGAGGATAGATTTTTTAAAGAATCTTTTACAGAGGCATAGAGAAGATGCGGATATTTGAAAGATTATTTTCGTGGGTTAACAGAAGCGTAGAATTTTTAAAGAGCATTTTTTCAAAGGTCAGAGAAACGGAGATTTTTTAAAGGAAAATTTTACAAAGGTCAAGAGAAACTTGCATTGTTTAATTTTTTTTAGGTTCAACATAAGATGAGGATTCTTTTAAAGATTATGTTCAAGTGAAGCGTGGGGTTTTTCAAGAACTATCAAGAAAAATCGATTTTTAAAAACAATTTTCCACCAATAACCTAGAGATTCTTGGCGTTTTTTCCAAACCCGACATAGACAACACTGTCCATTATTCTCAAATACTCTCACACTCTCTCTCTGCGTTGAACTTCCTTGTTGTTCCCTGGTTCTCCGCCAGAGGGTCGGTCGGTCGGTTATCGTTTGTGCAACAGCAAACAACGTACAAAAAATCTTGTGTGTTTTTGTGAAACCGACAGTCTGTCAGCCGGAGAAACCTCAACCACAGCTCGAAGTGCTGCCGCACCACCACTTCGTTGTTGTCGTCATTTGAATATCGACGAATGTTGTTTGTTCTGTGGCGTATGGCAATGATGACTCTCCTGTGGCGCCTCGCTTTTTTTGTTGTGTTCTCCGCACAACACAAACACACGCAATATTTATTATTGTTATGTTATGATTTTTTCTGTTCTGTTTCTGTTGTTGTTTTTCCTTTCCTTTTTTGTTGGGTTTTCTGTTTCTGTTTTCATTTCGTATCTTTCGGTTAGTGTTACTTCTTGATGGAGAGTGGTGGCGAGAGTCCCTTTTTTTGCCATGTTGTTGTAGGTTGTGTTCGGGTTTAGTGGTTTATATGGGACTGAAAGTGACGCGGCCTGGCCATCAGTACCAGAAAACCACTGCCGTTCCATTCGTTCGTTCGTCCGTTTACTGTCAAAAGTGTAGAAGGTTATGTCAGCTGTATTATTATGATTAGGCTAGGACGAACCAGGATGATGATTATGATGAGTATGGCTGTGATGAATGAAAGCAGGCTCTCGCTCTTCTTCTCTCATCATTTGCCTTGCTGTGAAAAGTGTGCTTCGTCGGATTCTCTCAAATAAATAAAACTTTGATTCGGGAATGCTTGCTTTTCCTTCGCGTTCTAAGTGTTGGCGAGGGGTCGGAGGTTGGCGATATAACTTTGACAGATTGATTGTCGTGTTGTCTTCTTGGTGCTGGGAAAAAAATTTAATTTATGAAATGAATAACATTTTTTGAAAGATGGGGAGCAGCTAGGGTGGGATGGATGTACGATTTGGATTTTTGTTTTTGAAGAGGATGTCTTTGGGGAAAACATATCCTACATGAACAGACACACACACGCACACACATGTAATGGGTTTTCAATATCGAACATTTGTAATGATAAATCCACACACATGTCTATGTAGCCAGCCAAATTGCTACAGATGTGCGGCGGATCCACTTCGGAGATGCGTTACAATTTTGTATGTCAGTCAATCTGTTTAAGTGCGGATTGCTCCAAATTTTTGTTGCTGTTGTTTTTGTTGTTGTGGGAATCAAATATTTATTGAATTTGTCCCGACATTTGAAAATTGGTTACAATGTTTCGTTTGGAGACGAAAAATATGTTTTCTTCTGTGGGAGGATTTATTGTGATAAATTTGATACATTTTTTTGTCGGATGAAATTTTTTCGGTGACAGATGTCATTCATTCCGAATGCAGGGAATCACAATTTATGAAGACATGTCTAGCAAGGTTAAGGAGCTAATAATACATAATTCATGGTAATCCGCAGGGAATATGAGAGGTCGTGTTATAGACGGCCACCAGGTCTTAGTGGGGAAAACAAAAGGCCATGAAGTCACAAGTATGGATTTTTTAAAGCATATCATTTCAATAGAAGGCGTGGATTTTTAAAGATTATTTTTTTCAATAGAAGGGGTTAATTTTTAAAGAATATATTTCCAAGGTCTATAGAAGGCGTGAATTTTTTAAAGAATATTTTTCGAAGTCTTGCGAGGATCCTTTAAAAAAATATGTACTTACATAGCTGGCTTGTGACAGAACTTACGTTCCATAAGCCGAGCTCAGAAAAGATTTCCAGGCGCGTCGGTCTTTTGCGCAGTTTTTCCAATTTGAATGACCATTTTCGGCGATATCGTCTTCAACTTGATCTTTCCAACGTATTCTTGGCCTTCCCCTTCTGCGCGAACCATCAGCTGGTTCACTTTTATATACCTTCTGGGCTGGGGCATCTTCATCCATTCTCACAACATGACCTAACCAACGTAGTCGCTGCAGCTCAAAACATCTAACAATGTCGATGTCCGAGAATAGCTGGTTCAACAACTCATGGTTCATTCGACGGCGATATTCACCGTCAACGCAGATCGGTCTATAGATCTTTCGGAGAATTTTTCTCTCAAACACTCCAAGAGCTGCCTCATCTACTTGCGTAAATACTCAAGCTTCAGATCCGTATAACAGCACGGGTAGTATCAGCGTTTTGTAGAGTGTAAGCTTGGTCTGGTGGTAGGTGGCCTTGCTTTAGAGTTGTTTGCTCAGACCATAGTAGCATCCGTTGGCCATCACTATCCTTCTCCGAATTTCAAAACTGATGTCATTCGTTTTGTTTATGGCAGTACCAAGGTATATAAAATCTTTGACTACCTCGAAGCTGTAGTTCTAAAGTTCCACAGTTGGTCCGAGTCTACTGGACGTCTTGCGCGTTGATATCATCAGCTTGGTCTTCTCGACGTTTACTGCCAGACCCACTTTGGCAGACTCCTTCTCAATTTGTTCAAAGGTGGATGTTACCGCTCTCAATGTTCGACCCATTATGTCGATGTCATCGGCGTAGGCGAGTAACTTGTGTTGTTTGGTGTACAGAGTGTCATTTCTGTTCACTTTTGCCTCTCGTATGACCTTTTCCAGCAGGATGTTAAAATGGTCACACGACAAACTATCACCTTGTCTGAATCCTCGTTCGGTATTAAAGTGCTCCGAGAGGTCCTTTCCGACTTTAATTGCTGATCTTGTTGAAGTTACCCTACATAGCCGAATTAATTTTGCAGGAATGCCAAATGCATACATGGCTTTATACACCTCTGAACGGATAGGGCTGTCGAATGCGGCTTTATAGTCGACGAATAGGTGAAAATTGTCGATGTGTTTTTCGTGGGTTTTCTCCAGGATTTGGCGCAGAGTGAAAATCTGATCAATGGTGGATTTGCCAGGTCTGAAGCCACATTAGTATGGTCCAATAATGTCATTGACCATTGGCTTCAGTCTTTCACACAATACGCTGGATACCACTTTGTATGCGATGAGAAGGAGATTATTCCTCTCAGCATCTGACCACCAGTCTTGAATAGTTCGGCTTGTAACCCTGCTTTATTATTCTTCAGTCGATTGATTGCTATTCTGACTTCATTGGTTCTAGGGTATCCACTTCACTGCTACTATTTGATACCAGAAGTTTCTCAAAATGCTCCTTCCAGATCCTTAGCACGCTGCCTGTATCTGTCACCAGGTTTCCTTCTTTATCTCTACAGGAGGATGTGCCTGCGCCAAAGCCTTTGGTTTGGTGTTTTACCCGTTGGTAAAATTTTCCGACTTCATTCTGACTCCTGTACATCTCGATTTGCTCACGCTCACGTTTTTCTTGCCCTTTCTTCTTTTTTCTGAAAAAAACGTTTCTCCTCTCTCCTTTTCTCCCGATAGTTCTCCATCACATTACGCGTTACTACTGTCCGCAGGGTTGCCCTATACGGTGCGTTTTTCATATCGGTAGCATTACGACACTCCTGATCGTACCACGGATTTCTTGATGGTGGTCTTTGGTACCCAAGTGTTGCTTTTGCTGCAGATGGGGCAATTCTCTGCCATTGTGCTTCTATATTATTATCGGGACAAGGGGTGATTTCGTCAAGCAGTTGGGTAAGTTGAGCGGAGTAGGCTTCTGCTATCTTTGGTATTTGCAGCTTTTCGACGTCAAATTTCCGTGATACATTAGATCGCACCTTTGCTGCTACATTAAGACGGACCACCACAAGGTAATGGTTCGAATCGATATTCGCTCCCCGGATCGATAGGACGTCTAAAACACTGGATGAATGCCTTCCGTCTATCACAACATGCTCGATTTGATTTCTCTTAGTTCGATCGGGAGAAATCCAAGTGGCGTTGTGTATATCGAGATGCTTGAATCTGGTGCTGCTAACTACCATGTTTTTTTGCTGTCGCGAAGTCAGTCAACCTCATGACGTTGTCTGATGTTTCTTCATGGAGGCTGAATTTTCCGACGGTGGGGCCAAAGATATTTTCCCTTCCGATTTTTGCATTAAAATCTCCTAGCAGAACTTTAATGTCATGGCCAGGGCAACGATCATATGCTGTTTCTAGGCGCTCGTAAAATATGTCTTTGGTCTGTTCATCTTTATTTTCGGTCGGAGCATGGGCGCAAATGAGACTGATGTAGAAGAACTTCGCTTTTATACGGATTATAGCAATTCGCTCATCAACTGGAGTGAATCTGGAGACGAGGTCTTTTATTCTCCAGTTAACCATAAATCCGCAGCCAAATTCATGTCTCGTTTCATGTCAGCTATAATACAGGGCGTAATCATCTGATTTACTTACGCCAGTCCCTTTCCATCGCATTTTCTGCAAGGCAATAATATCGGCTTTGTACTTCTGGAGTACATTCGCCAAAGCGAACACTGCGCCTGTTCTGTACAACGTGCGCACAGATTCGCAGATCGTGGTATTTTATATGTTTGCGGGGTGGTCAACATTAGGGGGTTTGGTTTTCTTTTTCTTAGTAGGTTGGATTTTCCGAGAGTGGGCAACTAACCCGACGCCTCAAAAATATCATGGTCCTTTATACGTTTGCGGGGGTGGTCAACATTAGGGGGGTTTGGTTTTCTTTTTCTTTGCTTTGTCATAGTAGGTTGGATTTTCCGAGAGTGGGCAACTAACCCGACGACTCAAAAATATATATATTTTCTTTAAATCCACACCCTATCCTTAAGATCCTTTTTCATATTAGTCAAATACATATTAGGCTAATATGATACGCCAACACCTCTTTGTAATTAATATTCTCCAATATCGTCTTTTCCAATTATCACCAGCACCACCACCACCGAATTATTAATTTTCCCACGTACAACAACAACAGCAACAACAGCATTAAAAGTCAAATTAATTTTCCTATTGAATTTCACATATCCCGAACAACGAAATAACTCTATTAAATAAAAGTTATTACAAGTTTTATGTTTTTCCTTCAATCCCCAACTGTATTACGTATTACAACAACAACAACGACAAATATTACAACAATAACCCATAATCACAAGACTCTGATTAGTAAAAATATCTAATCAAAAACAGTGTTGAGTGGACTTTGATAATAATAATGAGAAACATTTACACACACACCTACACACAAGCACACACACTCATACTCACAGGTTCCGAACATAATATTCGAATTAAACCACTAATCTCCACCCCGACCAATACCCTTTGCTGAATACCAAACAAATCCAAGTCCAACTACAACAACTTAAGACATTCTAAATTGAATTATTCCCCAATCATTTTGTTGTTGTGACCGTGTAGGACGAGGATGACGACGTGGAGGAGGACGATGATAATAATGACCATGTCCATGATGGCAATGACGATGGCGATGATGATAATAATTCCCAAAAGTCATATTACCACTACTAATCAGAGTCCTAAACAAATCGGGGGACAGGAAGTGGTTAGGTGTTCGGAACTATATGTGTAGTTACATTTCTATGCTGGTGTGTGAATGGGTGTGTGTGTGTGTTTATGATTGTGTGTAACGATATTGTGTACTATTGTGTATCCGGCACACAATTATTTGCTTATTTCGTTTTCCTTCTTTTGGGCCAAAGGACTTTGTCCGACAATCTCTGCCCTGCTCCCTCTCTTTCCTTTCCACTTTCAAGTGTTTATTTAATTTCCACATCCTTTATAGATGATTATCAATTAATAATCATTATAATAATACAAGTGGGTAGAAGATACTTTTACACTCACACAAATACAAACACATATATACACATTGAAGTGGAGAGCCATAACCAAATGTTGTCAATTGTGATATGGAGAGACGATACTTAAGTTGGAAATCTGTTCACATTTTTATTTTATATAAGAAGAGCAATATTCTTTGGGAACCACACAAGGTGCGGATTTCTAAAAAAAAAGAAAATATTTTTTAAAGTTTCACGCCTTGTGTGGCGTGAATTTCTAAAAAAATTTTTTTTAATCTATACAAGGCGTGTAGTTAAAAAAAAATTAAAATTTGGCTGAATCGATTGTCCTTGAAAATACCGAATGAACCGAAAATGGTGTGGTACCATAACCAAAATAATATATAAAATAAATTATAGCCAATTTGGTTAAAAACGCGTCCAAACTCTACAAAAATACCACGATATGGAGGCTACCCTATATTGATCATTTTTAGTACGAAAGTTTGAATTCAAAAGATGATTATTTTGCCGATTACGATTTGCATGAAATTTGGCATAGCGCACTGAATTATGCCTAGAACGATGTATGTTAAATTTCGTGATAATCGGTGCAGATTTAGATATAGCTCCCATATATATTTTCGTCCGATTTTATGTTAATGCCCTTATATATCGTTCGATTTGCACGAAATTTGGCACAGCATACTGAATTTATTCTAGAACTATGTGTATTAAATTTCGTGAAAATCGGGTCAGATTTAGATATAGCTCCCAAATATATTTTTTTTCCGATTTTAGGTAAATAGTGCACCAAAGTCCTTATATATCCTTCGATGTGCACGAAATTTGGCATAGCGTACTGAATTGAGACTAGAATGATGAGTGGTAAGTTTCGGAAAAAAACGGTTCAGATTTCGATATAGCTCCCACATATATATTCGTCCGATTTTATGTAAATGGTGCACGAAAGTCCCTATATATCGTTCGATTTGCACGAAATTTGGCATAGCGTACTGAATTAAGCCTAGAACGATGTACGTTAAATTCCGGGTAAGATTTAGATATAGCTCCCATATATATATTCGTCCGATTTTAGGTAAATGGTGCACCAAAGTCCCTTAGTCGATTTGCACGAAATTTGGCATACTGAATGAAGTCTGCAGTGATGTGTTTTAAGTTTCGGAAAAATCGATTCAGATTTACATATAGTTCCCATATATATTTTCGTCCGATTTTATATAAGTAATGCACCAAAGTTTCTATATATCCTTCGATTTACACGAAATTTGGCATAGCGTACTGAATTGTGTCTAGAATGATGCGTGGTAAATTTCCGAAAAATCGGTTCAGATTTCAATATAGCTCCCACATATATATTCGTCCGATTTTACTTTAATGGTGCACCAAACTCTTAATGTTTGTCCGATTAACATGAAAATTTGCACAACGTATCAAATTGAAATTGGTACAGATGCAGCCAAAGCCTTCATATGTATTTCGAACGGGTGTCTGTTTGAAATTAAATTTTTAACAGTGCGGCGTACCATAAATTTGTCCCATGGTACGCAAACGACTTTAAATCTGCCCGAAGGAAATTAAATTTATCAAAGGTTGCAGAAAGACATGAGTATGTTCCTTCGAGGGAACATTGAAATGCAATGATACCCTCCCCAAAGTGGTGAAGGGTATCATATAGTAGGGTCCAGCCCGACTTTACTACTTTCCTAATTTATTTTAAACATTTTATTTATTTTTCTTAGTATTTTATTTATTATACCCTACACAACTATGTTGTCTGTGTATTAAAGCTTCGTGCAGCCCCAAGAGTTTGTAACGCCGGGAAATATTGGTCCTAGACCCACCTTTAAGTATTCCGATCGTCATATCTCGGCTAGCTGAATCAATCTAGACATGTGTGTCCGTCCGTCTGTCTGTTCATTATAATTTGTAAACACGATAAAGGCGACAGTTATGGACCAATCTTCACGAAATTTTCCATGTAGGATGAGTTCTGGCCAATGAAGACCCCTATTGTTTTTGGTAAAAATCGGTTAATATTAAGGGGATGAAATGGACCAAAAACTTTATTTTTGTCTGATTTTGATTTGTATTCTATGGCGTATATATATATTTACTCCTGAAGGACGTAGACCCGAGAAATTGATAGTATATCCATGATAAGTTGGCCTTCAAATCGATACATATTATATTGTCGTGTGTGCTCGGATGTGGAAGTTACACTTAAATATTTACAGGTGCTTATGTATTCAGATATTATTTAGTAAACCATTACCACACTGGAGTGCCGAAATATAGCGCTGATCGCTGATACTACGGATTCCACTTAATGCTAGTGATAACACTTAATAATTTCATCATTCATTTTCTATTTTAGTGGACCTTAATACCCCCCCCCCCTTTTTTTAATCAAAAATCCTTACTTACCTTCCTCATTAGTCCTTTAGGAATTCCAAATAATCACCACACTTGTCCAACAATCGCCAATAAATTTTACATCTCTGCTTACAACACTGATAAAATCACTATGACTCTGGTTTCTACACATTATCTAAACTCTCGGAATTAATCACTCTTAAGCTATTTCAGCTCTCTTTGTGTGTATTGCACTCTCTGCTTTTACATGTTCGGTTTTGTTATTCAAAACAATACGCGCGCCACTTTGGAGCTCTATTGAAGATAATGAGAGAGATAATTATGATGTTATGTGAGTGATGCTGCTGCTGCTGTTGTAGTTGTTGTTATTACTGTTGTTGATGGGGGAGAACACTGTTGATGGAGGCCGTTATATTACACGAGTTACAGCGATTCTCTTTAGAGATGAACACGAAGAAGAAGAACAGCAACAACCAAACACACACACAGTTATAACACTGGTATTACACTAACAATAAAAGGAAAAAAAGAATAAAAAACTATCCAGATAAACAATATTTTTGTTTTTTTCATGATTTTTTTGGTTTGATTTCGCAGAAATGCGAGAGAGATAATTATGATATTATGTGAGTGATGCTACTGTTGTAGTTGTTGTTGTTATTGCTGTTGTTGATGGGGGGAGAACACTGTTGAAGGAGGCCGTTATACTACACAGGTTACAGCGATTCTCATTGGAGATGAACACGAAGAAGAAGAAGAGCAACAACATCACACACACACTGTTACAACACAGAATTACACTAACAATAAAGGGAAAATAGAATAAAAAAAACTATGCAGATAAACAATGTTTTTGTTTTTTCATGATTTTTTTGGTTTGATTTCGCAAATATGCAATGATTGGAATATTTCTTTACATGTTTTGTTGTTATTTTGGTGGTTTTTTTATGATTATGATTGCGCAAAATGTAATGGTGTTGTTGTTATTTTACGATGATGTAGTGCTACATTTTTTTCATAAAAATTAATAAATTAAAAATATTTTTAAAAATCATGGAAATAGAAAAAATTGTTGTTGTAATTTGTATTTTTTTATTGTTGTTGTTTTTTCTTTCGTTTTTGTATTTGTGGTTTTATTGTAAACACTAAATTTTTATTTATCCCAAAACGAAATTTTTACGAGTTATCACGGAACACAAACACACGCACTACCGACCGATTGTATGACCGCCCGTTAGCCCCACTAAAAAAGAGGAACGAGATGCTGGATTGAATGACAGACGCCCGCGATAAGGAAGAATCTCTCTGAGGTCATAAAAGAAAAAATAATTCACACAAAAAATATTTATTTCTTCCAGCCAAAATTTGCTGGTATCCAAATTTTGTTGTTATTGTGGTTTTTCTTCTTTCTTTATATTATCCGAAGATGGAGAATAGCTCTGAGGATATCCAAAATTTAGCACATTTTTGTTATTAATTCTTTCAGGCAGATAATCACATTTTTATTATTATTTCTCCCAGCTAGTATTGCAGATAATCAAATTTTGTTGTTGTTGTTCTTGTATTGTGAAAACAGGAAGAAATCTCTCTGCCCATTATCGAATAAAAATTTAGCACAAAATTTTTTTTATTTATTTATTTTCCACTGCAAGAATTGCCAAATTTCCTTTATTATTATTCTTTTGTTGTTGTGTTTCATCTTTTATGCATTTGTTATTGTTATTATTATTTTTACACGTATTGCGAATTACAAACACCAGCAGCAGCCATCCAGCATCCGTTCCATGGACAACACGTACAATAACATTGTCAGCAAGATTTCCTCTTCGTATTTTTTTGTTATTGCTTCTTCTTCTGTTTCATTTCTTCTTCTTCTTTTACATTATGCTGCATATCGCGACAACAACAACAAGAAACATGAACAGTACACATTGTATCTTGTAAATTTATGTTACACTTTTTGTTGTTGTTGTTGCCTTTGTTATTTTCGTTCCACACAACACACAATGTACCCGCACATCATCATCAGCAGCATCGCAGACCGCACATCTCACATTCCGGCGGTGTATTTTTTTCGCCACTTTATTTTTGCCTAATAACCATTTCCCCCCACCCCGAACGCAATGTTACATTTTTTTGTTGTGGTTGCTTCCTTGTTGTTTGGCTGCCTTGATTTTTTCGGCACACACAAACGAAGACGACTGCACGCACACACACATTCGCCTGTCCGCGACGACGGCACACTTGCAAACTTCGTTTTGCACTTGTTTTTTTACCGCATAAATTTCTTTCTTTTCAGCAAACTTTCTATATTTTCCATTTACATTTATTATTTTCAATAATTTTCACATCTTTTTTGGAAATAATTTTCACTGAAATTTAGTTATTTGCCCAATTTCACGACACAAAATAACTTTGTTGCTTTTCACCCGATTGACGTCTAAAATAACACTTAAGGCTGCTTACGGTCCTTTTTGCACAGATAGATACTTTATCGCAATTATCTTTTTTGGCGCTCAGGCACTGGCACGCTCTCTCTCATTGCTGGCTGGCTCTCACATCAAAACAAATGTGTGTGAATGTGTGGTTTAGCCATTGGCTGGTAGATGGCTCTGTTGTATGGGGGGCATATGGTGAGAATATGAAACTAAAGATGACAGTTAAATACAACTCTGCATTACACGTAAACAAAAATAAAACACAGTGGGGTAAAAGGGTGAATTTTTTTAATAATAAAAAATAAAGATATGGATTTTTTAAGAATATTGTTTAAAGGATCTACACAAGGCGTGGATTTTTTAAAGAATATTTGGAACAACTCTAGTATTGTAAAAACGATCAGATTTTTCTGATTTTTTTTCCAGAGGAGGTATTTTTACCCTAATTATGGGGATATCTTTTTTCTTGGGGGACGTAACCGGTTACGCGGAAGTTCGGGTACGTGTACCCGGTTATATCCGGTTCTACGGATCCGGTTAATATAAAATAGGTATCATTTTAAAGGTCATAAACATAGCTTTCCATTGAGTGGCTTTTTGGGAAAAACTCCCTAAAAGTCGAACTTGCGTCCATTATAGTCCATCTCCAATCCTGACTCAAATGATAGACCACAATTTGTTCTTCCCAAAATCGTGCGATATGTGGCTGTATCTGTTGTGGATCAACAGATACCGGCCTCAGAACTCTGTAAAAACAAGGAATATCTTTCTACATGACAGAATCTCCTTTTATATATATCATGGTTTATTTTTGGCTGACTGGCCTTCGGCCGGGATTTTAAGACTTTCACCTATGGACATATAGATATACCGACTACGCAACAGAAAATCATTTTAAATAGAATATTTTTTCGTGTAACAGGCCTTCGGCCGGGTATT
The DNA here is from genome assembly GCF_032173495.1 of Musca vetustissima. Classification (NCBI taxonomy): domain Eukaryota; kingdom Metazoa; phylum Arthropoda; class Insecta; order Diptera; family Muscidae; genus Musca; species Musca vetustissima. Next base: position 119,461 of record NW_026873333.1, read on the forward strand.
TAAGATTTCTCCTATGGACAGATACAAACATCGGCTAAGCGACAAAATCTCTTGTTAAATAGAATAGTTTTTTGGGTGACCAGTCTTCGGCCGGGGATTTAGTACTTTCTCCTATGGACTGATACCAACACCGGCTACGCGACAGTAACTCCTTCTAAATAGAATATTGTCCTTGTGTAGCCGGCCTTCGGCCGGGTATTTAAGACTTCCTCCTATGGACAGATACCAACATCGGCTACTCGACAGAATTTCCTTGAGTCAGGGTTGTAGAGGGGCTATAATGGACCCAAGTTAAACTTTTTTCGGAAAAATCGGGGACCAAAACCCAGTTTTTTGACTCCACTCAATGGAAAGCTATTTTTCAGGGTCTATATCTATATTTTTAAAGCATATTTTTCAGGGTCTATATAACGCGTGGATTTTTTAAAACATATTTTTCAGGGTCTATATAACGCGTGGATTTTTTAAACCATATTTTTCAGGGTCTATATAAGGCGTGGATTTTTTTAACCATATTTTTCAGGGTCTATATAAGGCGTGGATTTTTTAAACCATATTTTTCAGGGTCTATATAAGGCGTGGATTTTTTAAACCATATTTTTCAGGGTCTATATAAGGCGTGGATTTTTTTAACCATATTTTTCAGGGTCTATATAAGGCGTGGATTTTTTAAACCATATTTTTCAGGGTCTATATAAAAGGTGTGGATTTTTTTAACCATATTTTTGAGGGTCTATATAAGGCGTGGATTTTTTAAACCATATTTTTCAGGGTCTATATAAGGCGTGGATTTTTTAAACCATATTTTTCAGGGTCTATATAAGGCGTGTATTTTTTAAACCATATTTTTCAGGGTCTATATAAGGCGTGGATTTTTTAAACCATATTTTTCAGGGTCTATATAAGGCGTGGATTTTTTAAACCATATTTTTCAGGGCCTACCATAAGGCGTGGATTTTTTAAACCATATTTTTCAGGGCCTACCATAAGGCGTGGATTTTTTAAACCATATTTTTCAGGGCCTATATAAGGTGTGGATTTTTTAAACCATATTTTTCAGGGTCTATATAAGGCGTGGATTTTTTAAACCATATTTTTCAGGGTCTATATAAGGCGTGGATTTTTTAAACCATATTTTTCAGGGCCTACCATAAGGCGTGGATTTTTTAAACCATATTTTTCAGGGCCTACCATAAGGCGTGGATTTTTTAAACCATATTTTTCAGGGTCTATATAAGGCGTGGATTTTTTAAACAATATTTTTCAGGGTCTATATAAGGCGTGGATTTTTTAAAACATATTTTTCAGGGTCTATATAAGGCGTGGATTTTTTAAACCATATTTTTCAGGGCCTACCATAAGGCGTGGATTTTTTAAACCATATTTTTCAGGGCCTACCATAAGGCGTGGATTTTTTAAACCATATTTTTCAGGGTCTATATAAGGCGTGGATTTTTTAAACCATATTTTTCAGGGTCTATATAAGGCGTGGATTTTTTAAACCATATTTTTCAGGGTCTATATAAGGCGTGGATTTTTTAAACCATATTTTTCAGGGTCTATATAAGGCGTGGATTTTTTAAACCATATTTTTCAGGGTCTATATAAGACGTGGATTTTTTAAACCATATTTTTCAGGATCTATATAAGGCGTGGATTTTTTAAACCATATTTTTCAGGGTCTATATAAGGCGTGGATTTTTTAAAGCATATTTTTAAGGTCTTTACCAGACGTTTATATTTTAAAAAATAATTTTCAATTTCTTCAAAGAAATGTTCCACAAAAGTAAAAGTAGAAATATGATTGTATTTCATTTTTAATTTTCTTTATTTATATCCACTTAATAATCGTTATTTATTTTATTTTTTAGTTTAGTTTAAAATTACATCATTCAATATGGTAACAGTTATGATAACTATAAAATTGCAATAAATTATTTTTTTTTTAATTAAATACATTTAAATATATTTTTTTAATTAATTTTTATACATATCGCAAAGGACCTTTTCCATCGGTGTATTACCAATGGTCCTTTGAAAATAAATCAGTTCGATTTTATGTGAATTGATTGCTCGCAGCAGTGGCAACATTAACAGTAAACGTCCAAAGCGGGCCACTTGCGCGGTAAACTGCGATTTGGTGTGCTGTGCCAACATAACCTAAAAGAAGACGAAGAAATTAATTTTTATTTTTTTTTAATTATTATAAATTTGTTAAAGTTCCTTTACTTACATGTGCCTGATCTTGTAAATTTTCAATTTGTGCCGGCTCCTTGAGACCCCTTGTCTCTGGCCGAAATAGCACAATGGCCTTAAGGCACGCAAATTCGGCGGGATCAACAATGACTGCCTTGAATTTGCAGAAAATCTCATATAGCGTGCGAACATCGGAGGCAATCTGAAAGAGGGGGAGAAAAAAATTCGTTTAAAATTGCTTGTAAATAATTTTTTTGTATATTTTATTGAAAATATATAAGGAATCTTTTTTATAAATCACAATACTAGAAAAAATTGGTTTTATAAAAAATTGTCTCATTTTCAGTAATAATTTTTTCGTTCTCAACTGTTTTATTATGAAACATTTAAATTCAAATATAAACAGCTGTTTATATGGTGCGGAAAACGACTAATATCTTTATTCTCTAATTTACTCTCTCTCTCGCTCATTCAGATTTTTCTCTTAGCAGAGTGACTCCAAATTAATTCGCACTGAGTGTTTGACTTAGCTAAATAATCATTCACAATACACACATATACAATCTCATATGAATGGGAGATTGACATGAAACCGTTTTTACATCACGTGTAAATATGGCCTTATCATGTTTACATTTAGTAGCCTCTGTATGGGTTGTGTACTTATCTACTGAACACATCATTGGCTCTTGTCTTAGCTACTGAACACAGCTAAGGAAATGACATATGTTTGAGTACTAAACACAGCCCATACCCAATAGGAAATATTGTCGCCAATTCAAATGAAACCATTTTGTTTGTGTCTGGACTAAGCACGCACCGAAGAAAATTCTATCAGAAACAAAAACCTATCACAAACGGTGATGGAAGCACCAAAGGACAATTTTTTGCAAACAAACAACAGGCGTGACATTCTCAAGGAAATCTCGACAACTCACATAAGCCTGACATTTTTTGGAAATATTTTTAGAACTCACAGAAGCGTAAAATGTTTTTAAGGACCTTTAAAAAATAAAAATTATGGGTGTGGATTTTTTATAGAACATTTTTTAAATATTTTCAGGCATCAAAAAGGCTGTGGTTTTGAAATATATTTTTTAATGATTCTCAAAGACTGTAGGTGTGGATTTTTAAATTAAAACATTTTCAAGGACTTTCAAGTACCAACTAGGGGCAGGCTTGTAAGTACTATAAATGTGGATTTTTAAGGACCATTTTTTAAGATTTTTAAAAAATATAAACATTAAGGTTTTCTAAGGACGTTTTTAAAAGGCAATAAATATACATAAAGGACATTTTCACGAATCTTAAAACACCAAAGTGGAGTGTTTTAAGGACATTTTTTATGACATTTCAGGGACTACAGGCGTGATGTTTTAAGAAATTTTTCAATGGTTTTGAATCTCTAAAAAATCGTGGTTGCTGAAAAGAAGGACTGTGTGCGTGATTTTTTAAGGACAATTTTTTACGTATTCTAATGTAACTTTTCAATAGATTTTAAAGGACACCTCTTTAAGGATTTTTTGAAGGACTAAGGTGTGTATTTTTGTGGACATTTATTAAAAATTTTTTCAAGGAATATAGGTGCAGATTCTAAAGAAAAAGTTTGAGATTTTTTAAATACAGCTTTTAAGGACTAAAGGCGAGGACTTTTATAGACAACTTTTAGGGATTTTAAGGAGTAAAGAGCATTTCCAAGAGCATTTTATTCCAGAGCATAAGCGTGGATTTTTAAGGACAATGCTTTAAGGATTTTTTCAATTAATATTGGCATGAATTTTAAGGACAATATTTTTTGATTTTTTAAGACATGGGAGGATTTTTAAGAATATTTTTTATGGATTTTTTAAATATAGTTTTCCAAGGATTAACGGCAATGTTTTTTGAGGTACATTTGTTTTGGATTTTAAGGACTTTTTTCCAGGATTATAAACGTGTACTTTAAGGACAATTGTTTACGGATATTTGAAGGCATTATTCTGGGACTACAGGTGTTGATTTTAAGGACATTTTTTTCAAGGACTATAGGCGTAGAATTTTAAGGACATTTTTTTCAAGGACTATAGGACTTGATTTTAAGGGCATTTTGTTTAAGGACTATAGGTGTAGATTTTTAGGGAATTTTTTTTCAGGGACTTTAGGCGTTGATTTTTAAGGTCATTTTTTCAAGGACTATAGGACACTTTTTTCAATTACTATAGAAGTGAATTTTTAAGGAATTTTTTTCAGGGACTACAGACATTAATTTATAAGGACATTTTTTCAAGGACTATAGGATACTTTTTTCAAGTAATATAGACGTGGATTTTTAAGGAATTTTTTTCAAGGACTATAGGCGTAAATTTTTAAGAACATATTTTTTCAAGGACTATATGAGTCGATTTTTAAGGACATTTTTTCAAGGACTATAGGCGTAGATTTTTAAGGACATTTGTTTCAAGGACTATAGGCGTAGATTTTTAAGAACATTTTTCAAGGACTATAGGTGTAGATTTTTAAAAACATTTTTTCAAGGACTATAGGCGTGGATTTTAAAGGACATTTTTTTTCAAGGACTATAGGCGTAGATTTTTATGGACATATTTTTTCAAGGACTATAGACGTAGATTTTTAAGGACATTGCTTTTCAAGGACTATAGGCGTACATTTTTAAGGACATTTTTGTCAAGGAATATAGGCGTAGATTTTAAAGGACATATTTTTTCAAGGACTTTAGGCGTAGATTTTTAAGGACATATTTTTTCAAGGACTTTAGGCTTAGATTTTTAAGGACATATTTTTTCAAAGACTATAGGCGTAGATTTTTAAGGACATATTTTTTCAAGAACTATAGTCGTAGATTTTTAGGGACATATTTTTTCAAGGGTTATAGGCGTAGATTTTTAAGAACATTCGTTTATCAAGGACTATAGGCTAGATTGTTAAGGACATTCGTTTATCAAGGACTATAGGCGTAGATTTTTAAGGGCATTATTTTCAAGGAATTTAAGCGTAGATTTTTAAGGACATTTTTTCAAGGACGAACGTTGATTTTTAAGGATATTTTTTCAAGGTCTATAGACGTTGATTTTTAAGGACGATTTTGAAGGACTATAGGCTGAGATTTTTAAGGACGCTTTTTCAAGGACAATAGGCGTAGATTTTTAAGGACTTTTTGAAGGACTGTAGGCATCGATTTTTAAGGACATTTTTTTCAAGGACTATAGGGCACTTTTTTCAATTACTATAGATGAGGATTTTTAAGGAAATTTTTTCAAGGACTATAGATATTGATTTATAAGGAATTTTTTTTTTCAAGGACTATAGGCTACTGTTTTAAAGTACTATAGACGTGGATTTTTAAGGATTTTTTTTCAAGGACAGTAGGCGTAGATTTTTAAAAACTTATTTTCCTAGGACAATAGACGTAGATTTTTAAGGAAATATTTTTCAAGGACTATAGGGGTAGATATGTAAGGACATTTTTTTTAAGGACTATTGGTGTTGATTTGTAAGGATATTTTTTTTCAAGGACTATAGACCCAAATTTTTGAGGACATTTTTTTTCCAGGACTATAGACGTGAATTTTTGAGGACATTTTTTCAAGGAATATAGGCGTAGATTTTAAAGGTCTTTTTCTAGGACTAGATGCGGATTTTTAAGGACGTTTATTTCATGGACTATAGACATAGATTTTTAAGGGCAGTTTTTTTTCAAGGACTATAGACGTGAATTTTTTAAAGGAAATTTTTTCAAGGACTATAGTCGTAGATTTTAAGGACATTTTTGTCAGGGACTGTAGGCGTAGGTTTTTAAGGATATGAGGTTTGGATTTTTTTTTTCAATTTTTTAAGGACTATTTTTTCAAAGGACCTCTATAAATGTTGTTGTTTTTGGTTTTGAAGACCTAGGATTTTTGTGGGTCCTGTGGATTCTCATCACTCTTACCTCTTCCTTGGTCATACAATTATTATTCCCACTGCCATTGGATGAAGCCTCATGATTGTTACAATGTTCCGTTACCGAAAACAGGTGGCAATTGGCCACATCCAGCGGCAGACACCATTGGATGGCATTCAGCAGGAATAAATCCGACCAGGATTCTTCCAGTAATATGACCTGGAAAGAAATTAAGGATTATTTACTATTTAAGAACAAAAAATTTAACAAAGATTTTACCTGATCCCTAAACGAAAGTCCTGCAAAACTGGGCAGATTTTTGGCCCATTTCACTGCCATGAAAAGAAGTCGAGCACTGGTCTCATAGACCGTTTCATGTTGTTGGACATAGAGATTGGAGGACATGATTTGGGCTATGTCAAATTGCATCAAGGATTTGTCACCATTTGCCATCGGTTCAGGGTCATCGTCCTCATTGGTGACATCAATGGAGTCGTCTGTAGGGAAAGTGAGAGAGGAGGGGAGGAAGAGAGAGAGAGAGAGAGAGTGGAGATTTTATTTTTAATTCTTTTTTGGAATGTCCCAATTTGAGTCTTACCATCATTATCCATTATGGGACTGGCGGAACTTATGGACGACACACTACCACCACTGATGACCTCCTTTTTGTTGTTGTTGTTCTCATTACTGCTATTGTTGTTGTTCAAGGCCACAGCTGCAGCAAACGAATGCAAATGTAAGTAGGGATCCTGCCGCACATAAAACAAATTATGCGGACCACACTTACCATTTTCGGGTGGTGGCGAACAGGGATCTATGGAATTGCTGCTTGACGAGTTGGACGAGGACGATATGGTACCGCCACTCGATGAGAGATCAAGATAACGTCTATCTTTGGTGGTAACACTATTCGCATGGCTGTTGTTGTTGGCTGCAGAGTGGTAGAGGTGATTGTTGTTGAACATGGGAAAACCACCAGGACCGCCAGGATTCTGATTCATGCCCGAGGACAATTGCATTGAGGTGGCGGCCGCCAGGTGATTGTGATGTAATAGACGTCCTGTTGGCAGGCCAGAAAGAGCTGCAGAGCAAGAAAACAAAGTGGGTGGTTAATTGAAATACTTAGGCGGAAAAGTGCCCGTACAAGGTGGGAGGAGGAGGATGAGGTGAGCAGAGGTGGACCAGAGCACGTTTTCACACTCTTGGCCCCCATAGGCATTTCATCCCCTCCCCACTCCTCTCCAGAAGTTTCCAAAAGTAACATAATTTGTAGCTTTCTCAACACTTACATGGTGGCGGCAGTAAAGCAGGTCCATAGCAAGGCGGCGACAATAAAACGGGTGGTCTACAAAAATGGCCCAAAGGTAGGAGAGAAAACCAGGTTAGTTCATTAGCAAGAATATGCAAAACTTAGTTCTCACACACACACACACACTCCGACTTACCCAAAAACGCCCACGGCCACGGCTGCCTCACGCAAGGCCCTTCCATGCTCCATCTCCCGCAGTGTCTCTGGCCGAATGGTGGCGGTGTTTCGTGGTTGACGTTCATTTTGCACGGCTGTAATTGGTAACAGATGAAAAGGTTAGTTAGTAGACAATGTTATGTGTGACAGGGTGTGTGTGTATTAAATAAAATTCCCCCTCCCCCTTTCACCTCTCCCCTGCTCGGTCACCATATGTGCCTGTGATTTTATTTTTATGATGAATTGTTTTGCCATCCTGTTTAGCGGGTTATTGTGGTAACATCAATGAGGTGAAGGAGGGGTGTGTGTGTATGCGGAATTTCATGAGCTCTCTCTCGGGCTCAGCAGGTTGTGTGTGTCTGACTACGAATTTATGCATTTGATGGCATTTCATTGCGGGACTATTTTCTGGTTACGTAATCAATCTCAAACAGTGCAGCAGCACAGCATCACTGCAGTCGATAGTGAGTGAGTTGGTCACCGTAGTGGGCGTGTAATGATGTTGCTGGAGATTGGAATCTAATTTGTTGTCAAGTTTTATGGAAATTTTTTTGGTATGCGGCAGTGATGGGAAAATTTATATTTCGATGGGAAATTTTCTCACGATGTGGATTTTTAAAAATATTTTTTTTAAAAATCCACACAAGGCGTGGAGTGGCGTAGGGGATAATAGATACCAAGCAACGGCTCTGATTGGCTTTTTACATGGCGAAGTCCAGGCTTATCTTGGTCCCTCTTTCATCTCAATTGTGGACACTGACCTCCCCGTGGTGGCACCTGGTGTAGCTATTTTTATGACCCGATGAAATAGTGAGCTAATATGTGCCGTAAGTTCACCCATAAGAACTATAAAAAATGGGTTGAGGCGTCGGGTTAGTTGCCCACACTCGGAAAACCCATGAAAAGCAAATAAATAGGAAACCAAAACCCCCTAATGTTGACAACCCCCGAAAACCAATAAAGGACCACGATCTGCGAATCTGCACTTGAAATGTGCGCGCACGTTGTTCACAACAGACGCAGTGTTCGCTTTGGCGGATGTACTCTAGAAGTACAAAGCCGATATTATTGCCTTACAGGAAATCCGATATAAAGGTACAGGCGTAAGTAAATCAGATGATTACGCCCTGTATTATAGCAGTGCCATGAAACGAGACATGGATTTGGCTGCGGATTTATGGTTAACAGGAGAATAAAAGACGTCGTCTCCAGATTCACTCCAGTAGATGAGTGAATTGCTATAATCCGTATAAAAGCGAAGGTCTTCTACATCAGTCTCATTTGTGCCGACCGAAGATAAAGATTAGCAGACCAAAGACATATTTTACGAGCGCCTAGAAACAGCATATGATCGCTGCCCTGGCCATGACATTAAAATTTTGCTAGAAGATTTTATTGCAAAAATCGGAAGGGAAAATATATTTGGCCTCATCGTCGGAAAATTCAGCATGCATGAAGAAACATCAGACAACGGCATGAGATTGATTGACTTCGCGGCAGCAAAAAACGTGGCAGTTAGCAGCACCATATTCAAGCATCTCGATATACACAAGGCCACCTGGATTTCTCCCGATCGAACAACGAGGAATCAAATCGATCATGTTGTGATATATGGATGGCATTCATCCAGTGTTTTAGACGTTCGATCAATCCGAGGAACGAATATCGATTCGGAGCATTACCTTGTGGAAGCCAAGGTACGCACTCGTCTTAATGTTGCAGCAAAGGTGCGATCTAACACAACACGGAAAGTCGACGTCGAAAAGCTGCAAACACCACAGGTAGCAGAAGCCTACTCAGCTCAATTTACCCAACTGCTTGACGAAAGCACTTCTTGTACCGATAATAATATAGAAGCACAGTGGCAGAGAATTGCCCACTCCCTACAAAATGCAGCAAAAGCAACACTTGGGCACCAAAGATCACCTTCAAGAAATCCGTGGTGGGATCAGGAGTATCGTAATGCTACTGATCTGAAAAACACAGCGTATAGAGCAACCCTGCGGACAGTAGCAACACATAATGCGATGGAGAATTATCGGGAGAAAAGGAGAGAGGAGAAACGCGTTAAAAAAGAAGAAAGAACAAGAAAAACGTGAGCGTGAGCACATCGAGATGTACAGGAGTCAGAATGAAGTCTGAAAATTCTACCAACGGGTAAAACACCAAACTGAAGGCTTTGGTGCAAGCACATCCTCCTGTAGAGATGAAGAAGGAACCCTGGTAACAGATACAGACAGTGTGCTGAGTATCTGGAAGGAGCATTTTGAAAAAACTTCTGGTATCAAATAGTAGCAGTGAAGTGGATACCCCAGAACCAACGGTATAGAGTGTATACCACCTAGCCAAGATGAAGTCAGAATAGCAATCAATCGGCTGAAAAATAATAAAGCAGCAGGTGCCGATGGGTTACAAGCCGAACTATTCAAGACTGTTGGTCAGATGTTGGTAAGGAGCATGCACCAGCTGATTAGTACAATTTGGCTAGAGGAATGCATGCCCAATGATTGGAACCTCAGCAGCCTGTGTCCCGTGCACAAAAAAGGAGACAAGACGATATGTGCCAACTATAGAGGAATAAGTGTCCTTCCCATCGCATATAAAGTGCTGTGTGAACGACAGAAGCCAATGGTCAATGACATCATTGGACCATACCAATGCGGCTTCAGACCTAGCAAATCCACCATTGACCAGATTTTCACTCTGCGCCAAATCCTGGAAAAACCCACGAAAAACACATCGACACATTTTACCTATTCGTCGACTATAAAGCCGCATTCGACAGCCCTATCCGTTCAGAGGTGTTTAAAGCCATGTCTACGTTCGGCATTCCTGAAAAAATTAATTCGGCTATGCAGGATAACTTTAAGTGGCCCAAGGTCAGAAGTTAAAGTCGGAAAGGACCTAACGGAGCCCTTCAATACCGAACGAGGATTTAGACAAGGTGGCAGTTAGTCGTGTGATCTTTTTAACATCCTGCTGGAATAGGTCATACGAGACGAAAAGGTGAACAAAAATGGCACTCTGTACACCAAACAGGATATGTTACTCGGCTACGCCTATGACATCGATATAATGGGTCGAACATTCCGAGTGGTAACATCCACATTTGAAAAAATTGTGAATGAGTCTGCCAAAGTGGGTCAGGCAGTAAACGGCGAGAAGACCAAGCTGATGGTATCAACGCGCAAAACGTCCAGTAGACTCGGACCAACTGTGGAACTTGAGAACTACAGCTTTGCGGGAGGTTAAATGTTTTATATGCCTTAGTATCGCCATAAATAAAACGAATGACATCAGTTTTGAAATTCGGATTCGGATTGTGATGGCCACCTCCCGCCAGACCAAACTCAGTATTTACAAGACGCTGATACTACCCGTGCTATTATATGTATCTTAAGCATGGATACTTACGCAAGCAGATGAGGCAGCTCTTGGAGTGTTTGAGAGAAAAATTCTCCGAAAGATCTATGGGCCGATCTGCGTTGACGGCGAATATCGGCGTCGAATGAACTACGAGCTTTACAGTTTAATCGCGGTCATCGACTACGAAGTCTAGGCCATGTTGTGCGAATGAATGAGAATGCCCCAGCTCAAAAGTCATACCAAAGCGAGCCTACTGATGATTCCCGTAGAAGGGGAAGGCCACGAATTAGATGGAAAGACCAAGTAGAAAACAACATCTTGGAACGTGGTCTTTCAAATTGGAGGAGATGCGCATAAAGACCGACGCGCTTGGAAATCTTTCTTAAGCTCGGCTTATGGAACAATCGTTCTGTAACAAGCCAGCTAAATAAGTCTTAGAAAAAAAATTTTAAAAATCCAGTTCTATCTGTAGGTCTTTCAACAAATATTTTTTTCAAAAATCCATGCCTCTCTGTAGGTCCTTCAAAAAAATATTTTTTAAAAAATCCGTGCCTGTCTGTAGGTCCTTCAAAAAAAATTTTTTTTAAATCCGTGCCTGTCTATAGGTCCTTCAAAATATTTTTTTAAACATCCACGACCTGTCTGTCCTTCAAAATATTTTTTAAAAAATCCATGCCTGTCTGTTGGTCCCTAAAAAATATTTTTTAAAAAGTCTATGCCTGTCTGTAGGTCCTTCGAAAAAATACTTTTTAAAAAATCCGTGCCTGTCTGCAGGTCTTTAAAAATATTTTTTTTAAATCCATGCCTGTCTGTAGGTCCTTCAATAAAAATATTTAAAAAAAAATCCACGCCTGTCTGTAGGTCCTTCAAAATAATTTTTTTTAAATATCCATGCCTGTCTGCAGGTCCTCCAAAAACATTTTTTAAAATAAAAAAATCCATGCCTGTCTGTAGGTCCTTCAAAAAAATATTTATTTAAAAAAATCCATGTCTATCTGTAGGTCCTATATATTTTTCAAAAATCCATGCCTGTCTGTAGGTCCTTCAAAAAATATTTTTAAAAAAATCCGTGCCTGTCTGTATGTCCTCCAAAAAAATACTTTTTAAAAAATCCATGCCTGTCTGTAGATCCTTCAATTTTTTTTTTAAATCCACGCCTCTCTGTAGGTCCTTCGAAATATTTTTTTTAACATCCACGACCTGTCTGTAGGTCCTTCAAAAAAATATTTTGTTAAAAAAAATCCACGCCTCTCTGTAGGTGCTTCAAAAAAATATATTTAAAAAAAAATCCACGCATGTTTGTAGGTCCTTCAAAAAAATATTTTTTAAAAAATCGACGACTCTCTGTAGGTCCTTCAAAAAAATATTTTTTAAAAAAATCTATGCCTGTTTGTAGTTCCTCCAAAAAAAATTTTTAAAAAGTCGATGCCTGTCTGTAGGTCCTCCACAATAATATTAAAAAAAATCATGCCTGTCCGTAGTTCCTCCAAAAAAATATTTTTAAAAAAAATCCGTGCCTGTCTGTAGGTCATTGAAAATATTTTTTTTAACATCCACGACCTGTCTGCAGATCCTCAAAAAAAAATATTTTTTAAAAAATCTATGCCTGTCTGTAGGTCCTTCAAAATATTTTTTTAAACATCCACGACCTGTCTGTAGGTCCTTCAAAGAAATATGTTTAAAAAAAATTCCATGCCTGTCTGTAGTTCCTCCAATTTTTTTTTTAATCCATGCCAGTCTGTAGGTCCTTCAAGAAAATATTTTTTTAAAGAATCCATGCCTGTTGGTCCCTAGAAAAAAAATATTTTTTAAAAAATCTATGCCTGTCTGTAGGTCTACAAAAAATATTTTTTTAAAAAAATCCATGCCTGTCTGCAGGTCCTTCAAAAAAATATATATTTTTTTTAAATCCATGCCTGTTTGTAGGTGCTTCAAAAAATATTTTTAAAAAATCCATGCCTGTCCGCAGGTCCTTCAAAATATTTTTTAAAAAATCCTGTCTGAAGGTCTTTCAAAATATTTTTAAAAAAATCCAGGCCTGTCTGTAGGTCCTTCAACAAATATTTTTTAAAAAAATCCGTGCCTGTCTGTAAGTCATTCAAAAAATATTTTTTAAAAAATCCGTGCCTGTCTGTAGGTCTTCCACAATAATATTTTTAAAAAAATCCATGCCTGTCTGTAGGTCCTTCAAAAAAATATTTTTTTTAAATGCCTGTCTGTAGGTCCTTCAATTTTTTTAAAAAAAATCCACGCCTGTCTGTAGGTCTTTCAAAAAATATTTTTTAAAAAATCCACGCCTGTCTGTAGGTCCTTCCAAAAAATTTTTTTTTAAAAATCGATGCCTGTCTGTAGTTCCTTTTTTTAAACATCCACGAGCTGTCTGTAGGTCCTTGAAAATATTTTTTTCAGAACCACCCCCTGTGTGAATCCTTTATAAAAATATTTTAAAAAAAATCCACAACCCTGTGTAAATCCTTAAAAACATATTTTTAAAAATCCCCGCCTGTCGGAAGGTCCTTAAATTTATTTTTTTCCGCCTTACCGAAGTTAGAACACCTTCTGTAAACTTTTCTCTCAGGCAACTTATGTTCTTTTATTTAATTTTCCAAAAATAATTTTCTTTTATTTACTTTTCCACGGCCCATCACACCCACTCATCAGCCTTTTTCCCGTCTTACCTTCCACCTCAAATTGCATGCATGACAATACATGTGTCTTTTTTTGTTGTTCTTGTAATATTTAAACAAATCTCCGAACCATGGGAAATCAAAAACAAAGAGAAGAACAATTCACTTTCAAACGACAACCTTCGAACATCAAAAGCAGACAGCAAACAGAGATCCGCAGCTTCCCCCAACATTATGAGAATGGATGGCATGCGGAACCTGCACGGTGGCATTTAAAACAGGAAAGCAAACATGTCATATTTTGTGGAATATTTATTTGCAGGTTGATTGAACAGCAGCATCGGCATCAGCTCATCATCATACTCATCGATGAAATGTGTCCAAAGCACACGCTTCCAATAAAAAACGGGGAAAAATACAACAACACATTATAGAAAAAACAACATCGACGAAGCGATCCATCAACCATATCCTTGCCACAGACAAACAGACAACAAAACACACCAAATGAAGAGAGAGAAAAATTATTATCCTTTGGTTAAATAATTTGCATGCTGGGATGAATGTCGGGCAGGATGGTAAGAACTTATGCAAGCCACATCGGCAGAAACTTCAAATAACCAAAAAGAAATAAATCATTCATCTATTCAGCCATCAATCCATCCTTCCGACCAACCGACCAACCGACCATCCACCATTGATACTTTGTTGTTGCTCTTGCTGTTGTTGTTGTTTCCCAATGTTTCCAAATGAATGAACCAAAGTGGAGCGTAACCAAAACGGAATATCCTTTAAAAATAAACATGAAAGTCAACCAACCAAAAACAATATTGTGGTGTTATTGTTGTTGTTTGCCTTATCCTTTGTGAAGAAATCTTGCACACGCGCTCGCACCCAGTAGTGCCACCACAGCAAGGATGGCGGTGAGGCCAAAACGCAAATGACAACCATTAAGGTAAATATAGAAACAACAACAAAAAAGAAAGACAACAACAACATCATCATATTAAAATATAATTTTTTTGAGGAGGAAGAAAGAAATGAACAACAACAGGACATAGAAAAAGGAAGAGCAAGGTATATTTAGCTACTAAGGCACAGTGGTTTCGAAAGGGAAATCGGATTTTTTCAAGGCCTGGATTTTTTAAAGAACATTTTTTCAAGGACCTATACAAGGCGTCATGTTGTATATGAAAGTGTTTTATGCGAGTACCTGCCCATAGTGGCTGAGTAACAGGCGGATATGCGCCCACCAGCACCTAAGTGCTGTACCAATTGGAGAGCATGCAGAAGACATACTCTCCCCCTTGGTGAGGGGCGAAAGGCGTCATGTTGTGATAGACGGAAGGCATTCATCCAGTGTTTTAGTTGTCCGATCCGAGGAGCGAATATCGATTCGAACCATTAGCTTGTGGCAGCCAAGGTACGCACCCGTCTTAATGTAGCAGCAAAGGTGCGATTTAACACAACACGGAAACTCGACGTCGAAAAGCTGCAAACACAACAGGTAGCCGAAGCCTACTCCGCTCAACTTACCCATCTGCTTGAAGAAAGCACTTCTTGTCCCGATAATAGTATAGAAGCACAATGGCAAAGAATTGCCCCCTCCCTACAAACTGCAGCAAAAGGAACACTTGGGTACCAAAAACCACCACCAAGAAACCCATAGTACGATCAGGAGTGTCGTAATGCTACTGATGTGAAAAGCGCAGCGTATAGGGCAACCCTGCAGACAGTAACAACACGTAACGTGATAGAGAATTATCGGGAGAAAAGGAGAGAGGAGAAACGTATTTTCAGAAAAAAAAGAAGAAAGAACAAGAAAAACGTGAGCGTGAGCACATCGAGATGTACAGGAGTCAGAATGAAGTCCTACAATTCTACCAACGGGTAATACACCCATGGTACGATCAGGAGTGTCGTAATGCTACTGATGTGAAAAACGCAGCTTATAGGGCAACCCTGCGGACAGTAGCAACACGTAACGTTATGGAGAATTATCGGGAGAAAAGGAGAGAGGAGAAACGTGTTTTCAGAAAAAAAAGAGGAAAGAACAAGAAAAACGTGAGTGTGAGCAAATCGAGATGTACAGGAGTCAGAATGAAGTCCGGAAATTTTACCAACGAGTAAAACACCAAACCAAAGGCTTTGGTGCAGGCACATCCTCCTGTAGAGACGAAAAAGGAAATCAGATAAATACAGCGTGTTGAGGATCTGGAAGGAGCATTTCGAAAAGCTTCTGGTATCAAACAGTGGCGTTGAAGAAGGTACCCCAGAACCAATAAGAGATAATGGTATAGACTTTATATCACCTAGCCAAGATGAGTTCATAAAAGCAATTAATCGGCCGAACTATTCAAGACTGGTGGCCAGATGCTGGTCAGGAGCATGTACCAGCTGATTAGTACAATTTGGCTAGAGGAATGCATGCCCAATGATTGGAACCTCAGCATCCTGTGTCCCGTGAACAAAAAGGAGACAAGACGATATGTGCTAACTATAGAGGAATTAGCCTTCTTCCCATCGCATATAAAGTGTTATCCAGTGTGCTGTGTAAACGATTGAAGCCAATGGTCAATGACATCATCGGACCATACCAATGCGGCTTCAGACCTATCAAATCAACCATTGACCAGATTTTCACACTGCACCAAATCCTGGAAAAGACCCACGAAAAACACATCGACACATACCACCTATTTGTCGACTATAAAGCCGCATTCGACCGCCCTATCCGTTCAGAGGTGTTTAAAGCCATGTCTGCGTTCGGCATTCCTGCAAAATTAATACGGCTATGCAGAATAACATTAAATGGCACAAGGTCTGCAGTTAAATTAGGAAAGGACCTATCGAAGCCCTTCAATACCGAACGAGTATTCAGACAAGATGGCAGTTTATCGTGTGATCTTTTTAACATCATTCTGGAAAAGGTCCATACGAGACGCAAAGGTGAACAGAAATGGCACTCTGTACACCAAACAACACCAGTTACTCGCATACGCCGATGACATCGATATAATGGGTCGAACATTGCGAGCGGTAACAGCCACCTTTGAACAAATTGAAAAGGAGTCTGCCAAAGTGGGTCTGGCAGTAAACGGCGAGAAGGCCAAGCTGATGGTATCAACGCGCACGACGTCCAGTAGACTCGGACCAACTGTGGAACTTGAGAACTACAGCGTCACGGGAGGTTAAAAATTGTATATACCTTGGTACCGCCATAAATAAAACGAATGACATCAGTTTTGAAATTCGGAGAAGAATTGTGATGGCCACAGTTTAGAAAGAAGGCGACCTCCCGCCAGACCAAACACACACTTTACAAGATGCTGATACTACCCGTGCTGTTATATGGATCTGAAGCATGGGTACATGCGCAAGCAGATGAGGCAGCTCTTGGGGTGTTTGAAAGAAAAATTCTCCGGGCCGATGTGCATCGACGGTGAATATCGGCGTCGAATGAACCACGAGCTTTACAATTTATACGCGGACATCGACATAGTCAGTCGTAATGAGCTGCAGCGTCTACGGTGGCTAGGCCATGTTGTGCGGATGAATGAGAATGCCCCAGCTCAAAAGGCATATAAAAGCGAGCCTACGTAGAAAACAACATCTTGGAAAGTGGTCTTCCAAATTGGTGGACTTTCGCACATGACCGACGAGCTTGGAAATCTTTTTTAAGCTCGGCTTATGGAACAACCGTTATGTAACAAGCCAGCTAAGTAAGTAAGTAATTTTTTCAAAGACCTATACACGGCGTGGATTTTTTAAGGAACACTTTTTCAAGGACCTATACAAGGCGTGGATTTTTTAAAGAATATTTTTTCAAGGACCTATACAAGGCGTGGATTTTTTAAAGAACATTTTTTCAAGGACCTATACAAGGCGTGGATTTTTTAAAGAACATTTCTTCAAGGACCTATACAAGGCGTGGATTTTTTAAAGAACATTTTTTCAAGGACCTATACAAGGCGTGGATTTTTTAAAGAACATTTCTTCAAGGACCTATACAAGGCGTGGATTTTTTAAAGAACATTTTTTCAAGGACCTATACAAGGCGTGGATTTTTTAAAGAACATTTCTTCAAGGACCTATACAAGGCGTGGATTTTTTAAAGAATATTTTTTCAAGGACCTATACAAGGCGTGGATTTTTTAAAGAATATTTTTTCAAGGACCTATACAAGGCGTGGATTTTTTAAAGAACATTTTTTCAAGGACCTATACAAGGCGTGGATTTTTTAAAGAACATTTCTTCAAGGACCTATACAAGGCGTGGATTTTTTAAAGAACATTTTTTCAAGGACCTATACAAGGCGTGGATTTTTTAAAGAACATTTCTTCAAGGACCTATACAAGGCGTGGATTTTTTAAAGAATATTTTTTCAAGGACCTATACAAGGCGTGGATTTTTTAAAGAATATTTTTTCAAGGACCTATACAAGGCGTGGATTTTTTAAAGAACATTTTTTCAAGGACCTATACAAGGCGTGGATTTTTTAAAGAACATTTCTTCAAGGACCTATACAAGGCGTGGATTTTTTAAAGAACATTTTTTCAAGGACCTATACAAGGCGTGGATTTTTTAAAGAACATTTCTTCAAGGACCTATACAAGGCGTGGATTTTTTAAAGAACATTTTTTCAAGGACCTATACAAGGCGTGGATTTTTTAAAGAACATTTCTTCAAGGACCTATACAAGGCGTGGATTTTTTAAAGAATATTTTTTCAAGGACCTATACAAGGCGTGGATTTTTTAAAGAATATTTTTTCAAGGACCTATACAAGGCGTGGATTTTTTAAAGAATATTTTTTCAAGGACCTATACAAGGCTTGGATTTTTTAAAGAACATTTCTTCAAGGACCTATACAAGGCGTGGATTTTTTAAAGAATATTTTTTCAAGGACCTATACAAGGCGTGGATTTTTTAAAGAATATTTTTTCAAGGACCTATACAAGGCGTGGATTTTTTAAAGAACATTTTTTCAAGGACCTATACAAGGCGTGGATTTTTTAAAGAACATTTCTTCAAGGACCTATACAAGGCGTGGATTTTTTAAAGAACATTTTTTCAAGGACCTATACAAGGCGTGGATTTTTTAAAGAACACTTTTTCAAGGACCTATACAAGGCTTGGATTTTTTAAAGAATATTTTTTTCAAGGACCTATACAAGGCGTGGATTTTTAAAAGAAGATTTTCAAGGACCTATACGAGGCGTGGATTTTTTAAAGAACATTTTTTTCAAGGACCTATGTAAGGCGTGGATTTTTTAAAGAACATTTTTTTCAAGGACCTATGTAAGGCGTGGATTTTTTAAAGAAGATTTTCAAGGACCTATACAAGGCGTGGATTTTTTAAAGAATATTTTTTCAGGGTCTATACAAGGCGTGGATTTTCAAGGATTTTTTTAAAAGAAGATTTTTAAGGACCTGTACAAGGCGTGGAGTTTTCAAGGATTTTTTAAAAGAAGATTTTCAAGGACCTGTACAAGGCATGGATTTTCAAGGATTTTTTAAAAGAATATTTTCAAGGACCTGTACAAGGCATGGATTTTTTAAAGGTTCTCTTAGATCCAAGCTCCTTTTGTTTTACCAAAATTATGTTTTTTTCCCATTGTCATTCAATTTTTTGTTTTTAAAAAAAGGGGTTGCTACTGCTCACCTCAAATCCTTGAAAAAAAATAAATAAGTAGGAAACATCCTCATCACACCGCGCTTAGCCATATCAAGCGCCAGTTTCACACAATTTACACGCAACAATGATTTGTATTTAAAAGAGAGAGAGACACTCAATTTGAAATCGACACACACCGGCAGACAGACAGACGGACAGCCAGTCAATAGCAGCAACATGAAAAGGCACGTGTCCTTGTTTGTCTCTGGCAATTACAGCAATTAAAGATAAAATGCAAATCCAAAAAAAAAAATAAAAAACCCGAACAGAGCTCCACGGACCTCCACACACCTCGGCAGAAAAGCCCGACGTAGGAGGAGGTGAGCGTCGGAACATGCCTGCAAGTAGGCTGTTGCGCCCGGTTGCTAAATGGCGTTACATCATTAACATTTATTATTCTCATCATTTTCCACTTCATTGCGGTTAAACGCTTTGGGTTTTTAGCCTACCGAGCAGGAGAAAGATGAGGGGGATAGGTAGATTTTTTCCCCAACAAATCAAAATTCCCAAATGAAAATAAAAAAAACTATTAATGAGTAGAGGGTGGGTTACTCACCATCCTTGTTCATTCCCATTTGAAGGCACTTCTTGAGCCGGCAGGCCTGACACTGATTCCGATGGGCCTTGTCGACGATGCAGCGACCGGTACCAGCCTGGCATCTGTAAATAAATGAAAATAAATTTCAAATCAATTATTACTATCATCATCATCGTCGACAAAAAAAGACTATGAGCCGAAAGGACACTTGACAAATGTCTGCTTCAATGATTTGCATGGCGGAACTTTGATTGGGAAAAATTAGAAAAGAAAAGAAAAAATCGCAACACATTTTTATTTAATTTCCAAAAATTCAATTATTCCGCCATCACACTTCCATGGCTTTGAATAGCAAAAATTGCAACATTTGTTGTTTTCTAAGGACATGCGCATCCTATAAGAGCCCTCCCGCTCTCTCATTCCCATTCAATTTCCACTTTTGGCAAATTCTTGCTGCCACTTATAAATTATGCTGACAGACAAAAGAAAACAACAGCAACAACAACAACATGGAAACCACTTGAACAAAAATTAAAACTCATCATGTCAATATCCTTGTTGGTCCTTGTTAGTCTCTATCTATTATCATCATAGAAAAATTGTAGCCATTGTTCTCACAAATCCTCTGACAAAGGAAGGATACCAGCAGCCATGGTGGTGAAACTATTCGAGCCACATATTCCGAATCTGTTTTTATTTCGTGTTCTTCTTCTTCTTCAACTACTTTTCGCTTTGCATGCAGAACTCTCTCTCGACGGATGATGATAATGAAATTAAGCTTAACGCATAGATTATTTCATTAAGTCCTCCTCCCCCTTCCCCCACCCGGTTAACCTTTTGTCTCCTTTGATTGCATTTTGTTCGATATGCCAGAGTTCATCTAAATACTCAACTTCAATTTGGATCGACATGTGTTAGGAATTTTTATTGAGTACCAGATCTTCTCGGGGGTGGAGGGGCACATATATTGAGTTAATCACTTTTGAATGGTCAATGGGAAATTATTTTCATAAAAGGATAACAAGTATAATTATCTTAAGGATACAAAATATTTTTTGAATATTCTTTAAAAAAGCCACGCCTTGTATAGGTCCATGAAAGAATGTTCTTTAAAAAATCCACGCCTTGTATAGACCCTGAAAAAATATTCTTTAAAGAATCCACGCCTTGTATAGGCCCTGAAAAAATATTCTTTAAAAAATCCACGCCTTATATAGACCCTGAAAAAATATTGTATAAAAAATCCACGCCTTATATAGACCCTGAAAAAATATTGTATAAAAAATCCACGCCTTATATAGACCCTGAAAAAATATTGTTTAAAAAATCCACGCCTTGTATAGACCCTGAAAAAATATTCTTTAAAAAATCCACGCCTTGTATAGACCCTGAAAAAATATTCTTTAAAAAATCCACGCCTTGTATAGACCCTGAAAAAATATTCTTTAAAAAATCCACGCCTTGTATAGACCCTGAAAAAATATTCTTTAAAAAATCCACGCCTTGTATAGACCCTGAAAAAATATTCTTTAAAAAATCCACGCCTTGTATAGGTCCTTGAAAAAATATTCTTTAAAAAATCCACGCCTTGTATAGGTCCTTGAAAAAATATTCTTTAAAAAATCCACGCCTTGTATAGGTCCTTGAAAAAATATTCTTTAAAAAATCCACGCCTTGTATAGGTCCTTGAAAAAATATTCTTTAAAAAATCCACGCCTTGTATAGGTCCTTGAAAAAATATTCTTTAAAAAATCCACGCCTTGTATAGGTCCTTGAAAAAATATTCTTTAAAAAATCCACGCCTTGTATAGGTCCTTGAAAAAAATATTCTTTAAAAAATCTTTTATGGTCCTTGAAAAACTATTCTTTAAAAAATCCACGCTTTGTGTAGGTCCTTGAAAAAATATTCTTTAAAAAATCCACGCCTTGTATAGGTCCTTGAAAAAATATTCTTTAAAAAATCCACGCCTTGTATATAAAAAATCCACGCCTTGTAAGGACCTTGAAAAAATATTCTTTAAAAAATCCACGCCTTGTATAGGTCCTTGAAAAAATATTCTTTAAAAAATCCACGCCTTGTATATAAAAAATCCACGCCTTGTAAGGACCTTGAAAAAATATTCTTTAAAAAATCCATTCCTTGTATAGACCCTGAAAAAATATTCTTTAAAAAATCCACGCCTTGTATAGGTCCTTGAAAAAATATTCTTTAAAAAATCCATGCCTTGTATAGGTCCCTAAAAAAATATTCTTTAAAAAATCCACGTCTTGTATAGACCCTGAAAAAATATTTTTTAAAAAATCCACGTCTTGTATAGGTCCTTGAAAAAATATTCTGAAAAAATCCACGCCTTGTATAGGTCTTTGAAAAAATATTCTTTAAAAAATCCTCGCCTTGTATAGGTCCTTGAAAAAGTATTCTTTAAAAAATCCACGCCTTGGTGGGTCCTTTAAAATATTCTTTAAAAAATCTACGCCTTGTGTGGGTCCTTGAAAAAATATTCTTTAAAAAATCCTCACCTTGTGTAGGTCCTTAAAATATTATTTAAAAAATCCACGCCTTGTATAGGTCCTTGAAAAAATATTATTTAAAAAATTTTAATTTTCAAAATAAAGTTTCGATTTTCTACCACCAACAAATATATCTCTACCTAATTACAATTTAAATCCCTGCACCAAAAGTGTAACATAAATATAAATATTATTTGTTCGATTTTGTGTTCCTCCTCTTCTTCTTCTTCTTTATGGTAATCAATTCAATTTGGAATCAATGCACATTTGCTTCTGCCCTGCTTTGGTTTGAATCCCAAAAAGTCATTAAATCAAAAAGAAAATATCCCATTCAGTATTTAAAAGTTATAAGCCTGCCATTATCCTGCCTTGCACACCCACCCCGATTTCATCAAAGCAATAAAACAATAACAAAAACAAACAACAACAACACGAACAAAAATAAATAAAATCATAGGCAAGAATAACAAAAAGCGAAAGGAATGAAAATAAATCGATTTTCGAAAATTCCTTTTCTCTATTAGAATCCATTTGCCAAAGGGTGGGGGGTTGGTGGATGGGGAGACCCTCAAGAAAAGGGGGAGTTGCTTTACAAATTGCGGAATGGAAAGCTGCTTAAGCCAAAGCCAAGTAAACTTTTAGCCATTGCACGAACAAGACCATGCGCCATCGTCGTCATCATCATCGCCACCATTGTCTTCATCTGAGAGATTGGGTGAGAGAGAAATAAAACTGCCGGGCAAAATGGTGGAGCAATCAAAGTCGCTTTGGTGGGGATGGGGAGGAAAGGGGAGACATATTTTTGTTTTTTCTTTGGAATTGAATTGGAAATTCCTTTGGATCAGGAATATTCACTTGAAGCGAATGAACAAAAATTGGTAGCAGGTATTGGTACCCCATGTCCTGGTCCCCCCCAAAAAAATCCAAAAATCTCCACAAAAAGTTAGAAATTGAATCTAAATCCTGAACAGCATAGCATCACGAACCAGAATGTGCTAAAATTGACTTTGGCACAGCAAAAGCCCCCCACACCCACACCCCACCCTGCATAGACAAAAATCCAACAGCTTCATCATCATTGTCATCCTTGGAAAAAGACTTGCAGTTCACCTCACCCCACCTACCCTTGCCTTGCCGTTCTATTCTGTTCTGTGTGCGTGCGTGCCTGCTGAGCCCTTGAAGTTTATTTTGTGCTGGGCCAGGATTATGGTTAGATTTTGGGCCTTTTCCACTTAACTCACCACCCCTACCGCTCAAACACGTATGTCCTATGTTTGTTTGCTTTGTCATCATGCCAGGGATACGAGCACAAACACACACACCCACGTGATTTACGAAATTTAATGCGGTCACATTTGGCCAAATGAATTCCACTTAAGTTTTATGTCAGTCTCTTCGTTCGCTGTATATCGTTGTCCTCCCGGGGGAACGTTTGAGGATAATGATAAAAACATTTTGACGTTTTGTGATTTACAGCAACAACAACAAAGAGACAAACATATTACAAAATAATAAATTTATGTCAATTGTGACGACAAATGGTCACTTAACGTTGTCGCAGATGCAGTCCAAAGGATGGTTAACCGCCGAAAAGGAGAAATCATTTTTATTTTTCCGAAAGGATTTTTTTTAATTTACTTTCAAGGTCTTATGTTGCGAAAAAAAAGATAATTGACCGTTAACAAAAATTAAACTGAAATTAACTTTTGTTAGGGCAGGAAAAAACGCGAAATTTATTTAAATGCATATTTTTTAGGGTCCACAGGTGGGTGAACTCTTTAAAGAATATTTTTTCAAGAAGTGTTGAATTTTTTAGAGAATATTTTTTCATGGACCTATACAAGGAGTGGATTTTTTAAAGAATATTCGTTCAAGGTCTATAAAAGAGTGTCTATATAAAGAGTGGATTTTTTAAAGAATACTGTTTCAGGGTGGCTGTACAAAGCAACAGCTCTGATTGGCTTTAACATGGCGAAGTCCAGGCTTATCTTGGTCCCCCTTTCATCACAAACACTGACATGCCCACGGTGTAACCTGGGGTAGCTATTTTCATCACCCGTTGAAATAGTGAGCTAATATGTGGCGCGAGTTCACCCATAAGAACTATAAAAAATGGGTTGATGCGTCGGGTTATTTGCCACACTCGGAAAACCCCTCCTACTATAAAAAAGCAAAGAAAAAAACCAAACCCCCTTATGTTGACGACTGCCGCAAACGTATAAAGGACCACGATCTGCCAATCTGCACTTGGAATGTGCGCGCACGTTGTACAGAACAGGCTCAGAGTTCACTTTGGCGGGTGTACTCAAGAAGTACAAAGCAGATATTAGTGCCTTATAGGAGATACAATGGAAAGGGACAAGCGTAAGTAAATCAGACGATTACGCCCTGTATTATAGCTGCCATTAAACAAGACATGAATTTGGATGCGGATTTATGGTTAACAGGAGAATAAAAGACCTCGTCTCCAGATTCACTCCAGTAGATGAGCGAATGGCAATAATCCGTGTAAAAGCGAAGTTCTTCTACATCAGTCTTATTTGCGCCCATGATCCGACCGAAGATAAAGATGAACAGACCAAAGACATATTTTACGAGCGCCTAGAAACAGCATATGACCCGTTGCCCTTGCCATGACATTAACATTTTGCTAGAAGATTTTATTGCAAAAATCGGAAGGGAAAATATATTTGGCCTCATCGTCGGAAAATTCAGCCTCCACGAAGAAACATCCGACAAGGGCATGAGGTTTATTGACTTCGCGGCAGCAAAAACCATTCAAACATCTCGATATACACAAGGCCATTTGGATTTCTCCCGATCGAACAACGAGAAATCAAATTGATCACGTTGTGATAGAGGGAGGGCATTCATCCAATGTTTTAGACGTCCAATCGATCCGAGGAGCGAATATCGATTCGGACCATTACCTTGTGGAAGCCAAGGTACGCACCCGTCTTAATGTAGTAGCAAAGGTGCGATCTAACACAACACGGATACTCGACATCGAAAAGCTGCAGGTAGCCAAGGCCTACTCCGCTCAATTTACCCAACTGCTTGACGAAAACACTTCTTGTCCCGATAATAATATAGAAGCACAATGGCAAAGAATTGTCCACTCCCTACAAACTGCAGCAAAAGCAACACTTGAATACCAAAGACCACCATCAAGAAATCCGTGGTACGATCAGGAGTGTCGTAATGCTACTGATATGAAACACGCATCGTATAGGGCAACCCTGCAGACAGTAGCAATACGTAATGTAATGGAGAATTATCGGGTGAAAAGTGTTTGCAGAAAAAAGAAGAAAGAGCAAGAAAAACGTCAGCGTGAGCAAATCGAGATGTACAGGAGTCAGAATGAAGTCCGGAAATTCTACCAACGGGTAAAATACCAAACCGAAGGCATTGGTGCGCGGACATCCTCCTCCTGTAGAGATGAACAAGGAAATCTGGTGACAGATACAGACAGCGTGCGGAGCATCTGGAAGGAGCATTTTGAAAAACTTCTGGTATCAAATAGTAAAGAACCAATAATAGATGAGGTATAGAGTATATACCACCTAGCCAAGATGAGGTCAGAATAGCAATCAATCGGCTGAGAAATAATAAAGCAGCAGGTGCCGAAGGGTTACAAGCCGAACTATTCAAGACTGGTGGTCAGGATCATGCACCAGGTGATTAATACAATTTGGCTAGAGGAATGCATGCCCAATGATTGGAACCTCAGCATCGAGTGTTCCGTGCACAAAAACGGAGACAAGACGATATGTGCCAACTATAGAGGAATAAGTCTCCTTCCCATTGCATATAAAGTGCTATCCAGCGTATTGTGTGAAAGACTGAAGCCAATGGTCAATGACATTATTGGACCATGCCAATGTGACTTCAGACCTGGCAAATCCACCATGAACCACATTTTCACTCTACGCCAAATCCTGGAAAAACCCACGAAAAACACATCGACACATACCACCTATTTGTCGACTATAAAGCCGCATTCGACAGCCCTATCCGTTCAGAGGTGTATAAAGCCATGTCTGCGTTTGGCATTCCTGAAAAATTAATACGGATATACAGGATAACTTTAAAAGGAAAAAAATCAACAGTTAAAGTCGAAAAGAACCTCTCGGAGCCCTTTAATACCGAACGAAGATTCAGACAAGGTGACAGTTTGTCGTCAGACCTTTTTAACATCCAGCTGGAAAAGGTCATACGAGAGGCAAAAGTGAACAGAAATGGCACTCTGTACACCAAACGTGATATGTTACTCGGCTACGTCGATGACATCGATATAATGGGTCGAACATTGCGATCCGTAACAGCTACCAAATTGAGAAGGAGTCTGCCAAAGTGGGTTTGGCAGTAAATGGCGAGAAGACCAAGCTGATGGTATCAACGCGCAAGACGTCCAGCAGACTCGGACCAACTGTGGAACTTGAGAACTACAGCTTTGCGGGAAGTTAAAGATTTTATATACTTTGGTACCGCCGTAAATAAAACGAATGACATCAGTTTTGAAATTCGGAGAAGGATAGTGATGGCCAACCGATGCTACTATGGTCTGAGTAAGCAATTCAAAAGCAAGGCCACCTCCCACCAGACCACACACTCAAACTCTAAAAGACACTGATACTACCCGTGCTGTTATACGGATCTGAAGCATGGGTACTTACGCAAGCAGATGAGGCAGCTGCTGGAGTGTTTGAGAGAAAAATTCTCCGAAAAATCTATGGGCAAACAACTCAAAAGCAAGGCCACCTCCCACCAGACCGCAGTCTCACACTCTATAAGACTCTGATACTACCCGTGCTGTTATATGGATCTGAAGCATGGATACTTACGCAAACAGATGAGGCAGCTCTTGGAGTGTTTGAGAGAAAAATTCTCCGAAAGATCTATGGGCCGATCTGCGTTGATGGTGAATTTCGCCGTCGAATGAACCATGAGTTGTACCAGCTATTCTCGGACATCGACATTGTTAGACGTATTGAGATGCAGGGACTACGTTGGATAGGACATGTTGTGAGAATGGATGAAGATGCCCCAGCCCAGAAGGCATATAAAAGCGAACCAGCTAATGGTTCACCCAGAAGGGAAAGGCTACGAATACGATGGAAAGAATATGGTCTTTCAATTTGGAAAAACTGCGCAAAAGACCGACTCTACTGGAAATCTTTTCTAAGCTCGGCTTATGGAACGAAAGTTCTGTCACAAGCCAGCTAAGTAAGTAAGTTTTTTTTCACGGATCTACACAAAGCATGGGTTTT